>NW_027497744.1:0-46748 GCF_021521415.1 Bidens hawaiensis | reverse complement strand
TTCGGGAAAAGTTTTCGATGAACCTTCGATAATAGCCGGCCAATCCCAAGAAGCTTCGAATCTCGGTTGGCGACTTTGGGATCTCCCACTTAGAGATAGCTTCAATCTTAGCGAGGTCTAGTAGAATACCATTGACGTTGATAATATGACCAAGAAATTGCACCTCGTGCAACCAGAACTCTCATTTTAAGAAATATTTCTCGTATCCTAAGAATTTCAAGTAATGTTCGAAGGTGATTTTCATGATCGTCCTTAGACTTAGAATAAATTAATATGTCGTCGATGAATACGATCACAAATTTATCCAAGTAGGGCTTACAAATGCGATTCATCATGTCCATGAACGCAGACGGCGCATTAGTAAGTCCAAATGGCATAACAGTGAACTCATAATGGCCGTACCTTGTTCGAAACGCTGTTTTTGAAATATCTTCGGATTGAACCTTGAGTTGGTGATAGCCGGAACGAAGATCTATTTTTGAAAAGAAGCTAGCACCTTGAAGTTGGTCAAACAAATCATCGATACGAGGAAGTGGATAACGATTCTTGATTGTAACTTTGTTGAGAGCTCGGTAGTCGATGCACATTCGCATGGATCCATCCTTCTTCTTGACAAAAAGTATCGGCGCTCCCCATGGTGATGAACTTGGTCGTATGAATCCTTTCTCAAGAAGCTCGTCAAGTTGTTTCTTCGATTCTTTCATCTCAGTTGGTGCGAGGCGATACGGAGCTTTAGCAATCGGAGCAGTACCGGGAATAAGATCGATTCTGAATTCTACTTCACGATCGGGAGGAATGCCGGGAAGTTCATCAGGAAAGACATCGGCATAATCGGAAACAACAGGAACGTTTTTGATTTCCTTAGGTTTAGATTCTTCGGTGACGTAGGCCATGAATGCTAAGCATCCTTGATTCAAACATTTGTTAGCCCTTATCATAGAGATTTGGCTAACTTGGCCAGCGTCTTTATTCCCTTCAATTCGAATAGTTCGTTTATCCGGGGATTGAAGTTCAACAGTCTTGCTATTGCAAAGGATTCGGGCATGGTTGTCGGATAACCAATCCATACCCAACACAACATCAAAACCAGCAAGAGTCATGGGTAGCAATTGAATAGGTAAAACATAACCAGCTAATAAGATTTTTCCGTTTTCTAAGGCTTCGGAGATTTTAACAATTTCGCCATTAGCTGTCTCGACGCTTAGAGTTTTGTTAAGTTTGATTAAAGGTTCGTTTAATAGACTACAAAACTTATAATCTATAAAACTTAAATTGGCTCCTGAATCAAACAAGACTCTAGCATAGGCATTGTTAACAAGGAACGTACCGGTAATGGTTTCCGGTTTGTCGGCCGCTTTCTTTGTATCCAAGACTAAGACTCTTGCATTGCCCTTTTTGGGCTCGTTCTTGTGACAGCTGAAACCCGCACCACCAGTCACGGGCTTATTCTTGGGGCATTCAAAGCTAAGGTGTCCCATCTCTTTGCAGTTATAGCAGGTCATTTTCTTCTTCCGACAATCGGCCGTGGCGTGGCCGGGTTTGTGACATGATTCACAAAGTCGTGGAGTTAAGTGGCATCGACCCCTATGGTATTTCTTGCAAATTTTGCATTGTGGGATGCCGGGGTTGAAGCCAGACCTACGTTGATCGACTCCCTTACCCTTGAATCGGGTATTTCCTTCCTTTTTTGGGTCTTGTGTTGTCACGACCCTGTTATCATCTTCTTTGTTGCGGATCATTCCGCCCATCAAGTACCCAGCCAACTCCATCGCAGAGTCAGCGGTTTGAGGAAAATGCGACCTCACCATGTCACGAATCTTTCGTGATAGTCCCCATATATAGCGTGTAACTTTGCTGGATTCCGGGGTAACCAGCTGGGGAACCAAATGGCAGAATTCGGGAAATTTCGTATTATACTCACGAAGGTTTGTTCCGATAACCTTGTGAGATAGGAATTTGGTTTGAATTTAGTCCGTTTCATGCATTGGACAGAATTTCGACATCAACAACTCCTTGAACTCGCTCCACGTCATGCTATACATCACCTCCCTTCCTCTACTCAGAATCAACGTGTTCCACCACTCTAGGGCCTCACCTTTATACATCAGGGCAGAGTATTGAATCTTTTCTTCTTCCGAACACTTGCTCGTAATCACAATTGTCTCAATCTCTTCAAGCCACCTTACAGTCGTGATGGCTCCCTTGTCACCATGGAACTCCTTCGGTCCATAGTACTTGAAGTCTTTGAACGAACATCCACCTATCTTGAGTCTCTTGAATTCTTGACGAACCCCACCATTGGCGTTCGATTCATGCACGCTTTCATCCATCCGTGAAGGTCTAGAACGAGGTTTGGATATAGATTTTCGAGAAGGATTCACGGAGTGAGAATGTTTAGTTTGTCTAGATTGGGATCTATTTTCGGGTTTAGCACTTACGGCATCTTTAACTATTCTTTGGATTTGTTTCATGTATTTTTCAAGAATCGGTTCCTCTTGTTCATTTTCGGGACCTTTTCCTCTTTCTTCTCGTTTTTCGGCTTCCTTTCGGGAGGCCTCTCGATTATCACTTTGTCGAGATATTCTTTTTATCTTTATTCTTTTTCAATATTTTTATCTGAAATTTTAACATTGTTTCCTTTCATTAAAACACAAGTTTTATTAACCATATATATATATATATATATATATATTATTTTACAACATTCCTTATATATCGTTCATACGATATATAAACTCCTATCCTTATTACATTACATTTCACACATAACATACAAACTAGATTACACACATATACTTCATCTCTTGAAACATGCCATCACCATTATCATCTCAGTCATTCAAAAACTTCTTAACAACCCTCGTCAATTTGTTGCATTTGTGAAGAAGCTTCTCTCCCATCTTCTTCTTTTTCTTCCCTTCCTCGACCACCTTCTTTCTCCAATCATCGGTCTCGTGTAGAGCGCGATCCGGGTGTTCTTCATATGACTGCGGGACAACGTCGGGGTATCCATATTGTGGAGGTGGGTCGCGATAACCCAATGTCACCATCTCGTAATGATTCCTCGGTTCGGGATACGGGACCTTGGTCATATCTGATGCAAGGTAGAAGAAGGTATTTGCAGCTTTGTTTTGCTCACGAATCTCATCGGCTTGCTCCTCTCCAGTTGTGATTACACCTTGAAACGGTGGGAAGCTTGACGAAGCTTGGTTCTTGATTTTCTCAAGATACTGAACATACGGATCGACGGAACCGTAGCTTGGGTTGTGGGAAGTGAGTGATCCATCATTGGATGCTGATATCTCGTTAGGATTGTCAGGATGCTCTTATTCCGGTTCGGACTCTTCCACAGGATCCTCCTCTTCTTCCTCCATAGGTTCTTCCTCATCTTCCATATACTGGGTGGTCTCGTTGATCATTGCTGGCATTTTAAAACTCTCGTAAGGCATCGCCACCCTCATTATTGGTTTGTGGGATGATCCTTCGCCATTGTTGGGTCATGAGTTGACTTCGAGGGCAGTAGAGCTTCCAGTATGCCACCTTCGTTGATCGGAGTGGCATTGCATCCAGTCAGAGGACGGGGATTTCGGTTCTTCCTTTATTGGTCGGTTTGAAAGGAAGGCATAGGATGGATGTAGATTTGGTAAGTATCCAGTGGGAAAGTATTGCGGGATCTCCGATGGTTGATAAGTGGGGATCTCCGATGGGTGATACGTCGGTATTTCAGAGGGATGATATATGGGCATTGTTGGTGGATGATAACTCGAGTGTCTTGGTGGTTCGATTATTTGTTTGGGTGGGCTATTAGGTAGTTTAATTGGGCATTGTTCAGTCCCGGGGAAGTATATTGGTTTTGGACGTTCAATGTATTGGTCTCGGCTAAAGAAGGCCTCAAAGTAATCATCATCCATGACGTCTTTTGGGAATTTGTAGTATTTCTTTACTCTTCTTGCTTCACGATCATAATACTCCATTAATTTTTCTTAAGACATCTTCAATGGGTGGTTTAGAATGTAGAGAGGGAAAGAAAGGGTTACCAACCAATCTTATCCCTATTTTCAAATAGACAAGTAAATTATTTTCCTATGCTTGGATCGAAGCTTGGGTATTGTTTTATGATACCCAATTCGCTAAGATCGATGGCTCTGATACCAACCTGTCACACCCCCATCTTAAGCCTAGGTGTGCGACTCGATAGTTGGTACCACATTTGTAAATAAATCAGATAAATCTTCTTTGTTATCGAAGCTTGGGTATTGTTCCATAACGTCTTTCCAAGACACTTCTTTGTTACCCGATGAATCTTCTTGATCTTGATGATAATTTCTTTTATATGTACCACCATGATTATAATATTGAGGGTCCTCCTCGTATATTGGTTGATGATGTTCATGGTAGTAGTAGTCCTCCTCCTCTTGATAACTTACAAAACTTGGCATATCGGACCCATCACTATCATACTCCGAATCATCCTCAAACTGGTAACCATTAATTCTCTTCGAAGATTGATAACACATGTTGCGACCCTGCTGGTTGAAGTTCCTTTGGTAATCTGACTCGTAGAAGCCTTGAGAGTTTGCCGAAGGTGGGCCATGATATGAATGTGTATGGTACGAGTCATAGTCCACCACGACCTTATATCCTTCATGCGGGTCATAAACCCAACTCCTTGTCATTGTGAGTTACCTACACACATGAAACACAAGAATACTCAGCGTAAAAAAAATGCAAAAAAAAAAATAAAAACTAAAACTAGCACTTTGCACGTTGATTCCCCGGCAACGGCGCCATTTTGATCGATGTCGAAAGGTCAATCAAAAATATTTGTAAAATACCTTTACTAGCTAGGGAAAGTAAGGTGCCGAATCCACAGGGAATCAGTGGAAAGTGCAAGTGGAACTCAATTTCTATTATAAAAATACTTAAAAGTGGACAGACGATGTCAAGCGGTTTAAATAAGTAGTTTGTAAACAATTATGTGAAAATAACCAAACTCCAGGGTTCGGGTTCTGCAACAAGTTAATGAATTGATAAACTTCTTTGGACAGTTTCTTATAGAATATGTAAACCAAAAGACTTAACGATTGACCGTGTTGATCGTCAGAACTGAATCCGAACAATTAACAAAGTTAAATGAAAATCTATTTGATAATCGGTTTTACTTGTTGAAACACAAAATCAATAATATGGTTAATGATAAACGGGTCAATGACGAAAGAACTCAATCCTAATTGTTGATGACCACAAATCAATTAACTGACAAAAGATTAAGTAATCAATTAATTAAAACCGTGTAAGCACAAAAGCAAACTCAAAGAATTGATTAATCGAATGATTAATCAATTACAAATCCAAAGTTAAAGTTTAGAATAAACAAAACCTAACAAGCAACTCAACCCTACACCCGGAGATGGTTATGAAGCCTTTAGCCTTGCATCTTGATCTTCATGTTCTTGATTATGATGTTGGAGAAGATGTTCATGGATCAATCTTGTGATTAGGATGTTTTATGGTGGTGTAAGATAGCCTCAAAATCGCCCCAAAACTGAATAATATTGAATAGCATCGACCCTAGGGTTTTTGGGCTTAAATATGGAAGAAAAATCACCCAAAATCCCTTTTTTAGTCAGACCAGACCGTAAGCTACGGTCTGGCCACCGTAAGCTACGGTCTGGTCAATCTGCTTTACGGTCCTGCTAGGCCAAAACTGTTTTCTTCATAAAATCTTCGTTTCAACTCCGTTTTCCTCCCCGTTTGCGGCCACGTTTTCGTATTTCAATTCTCTATCATCTCATAGATCATCACTTTAATTTCCACTCCATCATGAATACTCTAAATTAGCTTCTTTAAGCTCCGTTAAGCTCCGCACACCTGTAAACATAAAACCTATCAAAGTATTTGTGGTCGATATATATAAACAAGTAAAACACACAATATAAAACACTTAAAGCATGTACTTTTACCCACACATCACCACGTGTCGCCACGTGGCAGACGGTGTGCCACGTGTTGACACGTGGCGGACGTCGTGCCACGTGTGGCCACGTGTCGGGACACGTGGTGAAAAGGTGTCAGACGTGTCAGTCCACGTCATCGTGGTACGCGATGACGCTGGCTCAACAGCGATCGCGTATCGCTGTTGACCTCTTCTAGAAACTTTGACCAAGCCCCATCGCGGTACGCGATGGGCTTGTCTTTTGTACCGTCGCGTAGCGCGATAGGACAAGGAAACAGAATTTTCATTTTAGCCCTTAGCGTTTGGAATTTAGCAGAATTAGTCCCTTAACTTTGGAAACTTGACATTTTTTGGCCCAAAATTCCCATGATGTTACATTAATTCCATCATAATTAAAGATCTTACGTGTCGAGGCGTGACTAATCTCTTCGAATCATACCCAGGGATGTAAAGTTTGTAACTTTCTGTATTTCTCATGTATTTAGAACGAATGATTTGTAACTGTCTTTGATTAATCTATGAGTATTGATGTTTAGTATTGTTGTGTATTCAGTCAGTTTAGGTTTATGTCGATCAAAACGATTAGTTTGCCAGTTGCTTTAATAATTGCTTATAAAATTGTTTGACTAGTTAGATACAATGAAGCATACAATTGTCCTTAGTTGAGTCACACTGTCAGTGACTGTTTGATAACAAGTGTCGTGTGTTAGCGATTGTTGATGCCTAAGGTTTAGCTCGTTAGTCGTCTGTATTGATCTATGCTAGTTAATCTTTTAAGTTGCATGAGATTGTTGTTCAGTTGCGTACCTGAATCCGGGTGTGATTTGTCTTTGTTAATTGTTGAAAGTTTTCATTTGCTTAATCAATGTTAAAACCAAAACTTGTTTGCTTGTGTGATCAACACTACCATCTGTTACTTCATAAGTTTAGAAATCTATTGCACATTACAATGACCACATAGTTCTCGTGGTTCGACACCCTACTTACCCTAGCTTGTTTAGGGGATTAGGAACTGATTTTAATTGATTTTGACTAGATAGCGACAGTCTAGTGTAAGACACATCTAAAAAAGTGGAACTAGCATATGAACCGTCTAAATCGAAGGAAGCGTCTAGGGCTCAACACCACCATCAATGTCAATAACCGAATCTATAAGCTGAATCCTATCAACTATCCGATTAGATTACTCATACACCTAAGATTTTCTATCTTTATTCTAATCTTCAAGACATTCCTCATAAACCTTAGCTCTTCTCTATCTTTATTCTATCCTTTTAAGTCTTTTAAGTTTATTCACACATAAAGTGAAATAATTAATTTATATGAAATCTCATAGCTTTTTATTAGTGGTTATTACTGATATCTAAAACTACTTTAACCAGTATAATCATCAACACTTTACACAACCAACTTCTGATTTTCACAACTTTTTGTTCAAGATGTACATATATGATTTGTAAGAGGACAGATGATTGATGACGAACGCTAAACCAACATTAAGGACTAACTATTAAGATTAGACTTTGTTTACTGTTTCTAGTTGATGTAGCGGTGTCTCATTTTAAAAACATTATAAAACCTAGCAGAATTCAGTTCGAAACGATTAACAAAATTCCTGAAGATCATACTAATTAAATATATTTGATTCGATTCTTAGTCTTAGTTTTGGGACAAGGGGTTTGCTTTGGTCAGGGTAAAAGTTAAAATATGATATACCTTAGCATAAGAAATTCATATTTAATCTTGACCTAATTAAAGACCACTCCAACCCGAAATGGGTGAGACTGGCCAACTATACAACGCTACGGTCTTTGGTTTTGATTTTCCAGAATTTAGGGTACAATCGGGTTTGGGTCCGATCTAATTTTTCCAAGAATTTCTAAATCAAGTTTATTTGACATTTCAAATTTAGTTTTTGTTTATATTTAGACATCGGGTTAAGTTTTAATGTGTGCTTACCGCTTAGTTATGTTTTTCTTGTTTCTCTTTTCAATTTATTTGGCACGATTCATTTAGCTTGTACTTGACCTTTTCTTTTCTTCTTAAATTCTATTTTTAATAGAAGTATAATGAGTTGAAAGAATTAAAAAAAAGATGGAGTTTATATTTAATAAATGAAAAATGTGTGTGAGAGAATGAAAGGGATAAAGATAAAAGTGTAAATGATCACCGTAAGCGATTTAAGTTGTTTTCTTAAAATCTTGAATAGAATTATGCTTAGATGAACTTAAGACGTAGTTTATTTAATAAATGGAATATCTCATAGAATAATAACCAACTTTCAAAAGTGTTCCGATTAGGTCACCCATGCATATTTTTCTCAAATCGGGTCACTAAATCTTCAAATCGAGTCTCACCAATTTTTTTGTTTGTTAATAAAGAAATGAATGATAAGATGTGGGGGTCGGAATTGCAATATATGTAATTATATTTTTAAAAAATTAAAAAACGTTATTATATTAAAATTCAAAAATAAAAAATAGAATCCACGTCGCCACTCAACGTCAACATAAAAAAAAGATAAAAAAATTTCATATGTGAAACAAAAAATAAAAATTTTAAAAAAACATGTTAAAACGTTTAATTTAATAAAATATGAAAGTTGAGTGACCTAATTGGAACACTTTTTAAAGTTGAGTGACCAAATTGGAACACTTTTGAAACTTGGTTACTATTATATGAAATTGCCCCTTTAATAAATGAGTCAACAACTTTAAATCTAAGGTTGATACATCAACTTAATTTGTTACTTGTGTAATTGATATAGTAATAGAGGCTTATGTCACTCCTTAACTATAACGTTAATTTAAAAAAAATGGTGTAATTTAAGAATAGTGTAGTTTACCGTTCAAGAGAAAAAAGATACATCAGCTTGATTAAGTCATCACCTGTTATTTACATAGATGTTTTTTATCTAATACAATATAATATAATTTTATCACGACCAAAGCTAGGAACTAACTATTATCAAGCTTGAGATTTAAGTTACACAATTAGCCAAGCTCGTTATTAACTCATGTACACCCACGGATGCATAATACATAGAATTATAATATGATATTCTTTAGAGTATCATTTATAAATGGAGTTATATGGAGGAGAGATGGAAGATGATACTATTATTAATTTTTAAAAAATACGAATATATAAAACTTACAAATAAATGTCATTTCTCACATAATAGGTTACACGAAATCAATTAAATTACATTTCCAAACCAGTCTTAGTGTTAGGCTATGTGTAATGGAGCGTCTACAAAATGAATATTTTGCGTCATATGGCGCTCAGTCAGCAAATTGTGGATTTTTGTTTTCTGGGTGTAATGATGTTGTAGCCTAATATATATATATATATATATATATATATATATATATATATATATATATATATATATATATAGGATCAGGATCATGAGAGAACCTTTTTGAAATTGAGAACCATTTTAGATCACAAAAAACCCAAATATAAAAAAAATCATAAAATAAAAAAAAACAAAAATGAAAAAAGTAAAAAAACCAAAATTCTTATTTTAACATCCCGATTTCATTAAAAAAACTCGATTTAGCCAAACTATTTACACATATGTATAATATATACATATATGTACATTAACATGATTTTTTTATACAAAAGTGTATAATTTAAGATAAATGACACTGTACATATGTATATTACGTAACTAAAGATTAAATAAAATTATACATATGTGTATAATACGACGTTTTTTTTATTTTTTTTATTTTTTTTAATGAAACCTGAATGATTTTAAGAATTTTGGTTTTTTTACTTTTTTAAAATTTTTGTTATTTTTTGTTTTATGATTTTTTTAAATAATTTTTTCAAAGGTGTTTTTAGTGGTCCAAAATGGTTCTCAAAGTTCTCAATTTGCAAAGGGTTCTCTTAGGATCCTTACCATATATATATATATATATATATATATATATATATATATATATATATAGAAAATGGTTAAAATAAAAAGAAGTTGTTTCCTAGGAATGGTAAGAACCAATAAAATTTTGACATTTGGCATTAAAACCTATGGTGAAAGAATAATTCTAAGAAACTATGTCGGTTATGATGGTGAAATAGTAATTTTATGAAACTATGACCGTTTTGGTAATTTTAAATATCAACCATTGATTGATATGATCAAATGGTTATGATTTATTCTTAGTCTTCCTTGAAAACTATTTCTTTTCATTGTAACCCATATATCTCTCTCTCTCTATATATATATCACATACAAAATTAAATAATAATAATGAAACAAGGAAGCTTGCGACAACGAGACATCCCCCCCCCCCCATTTCGCCCCCTTTGTAGCCCAGGGGCGATGTTCTCGCCCCAAAACCTCTATTATCGCCCCATTTATCGCCCACTAAGGGTAGTCTTACAAACTTGAGTACCTAACCATGGTTCGAAAGTTGAAAAAGAACAAGCATATACAATTGCTATGTCCCTCTATCCAATTTTGGATGAGACAGTAAGCTAATCCACCGTCTCTTTAATCACTTTAGCCAAAAAGTGACTAAACCAATGGACCACTGTTTTCATCATTCTGTCTCTTTGCTACGTACCTTATAAACACAACGACACTTCCATCATCCAATGCACATAAAAGTCGATCTATATCAAATCAATCTCTATTTTACATGATAAAAGTTGTATCTTTTGTTAGTTTAATAGTTACAATAAAAAGTTGACATGCATGAACCATCAATTCATCATCAATGCATAACCGACTGATTTGAGTACGCATATTATCTAACTTTATTGGTTTATTCATACGGTGGCTAATTAAATTGTATTAGAAGTCATTACTTGTTAAGGTAAATATTGCGTTTGTAAAATAAAATTTGCATGGTTATACAATGTACTATTGTAGTCCGACCGATCTAGTTGATACTTTCTACATGAAACGAGAAAAATCTAATAATTAGCTCCCTTATTAACCGCAACCTAAAACAAAGGAAAAATAATGCATCCGAAACATGTTTAATTCAAGTGAAAAATGGAACACCAAAAAAGAATTTGATTTCCTATTATGTTAGATTCTATGGAGGCATCGATTCGAATGAGCGATTGAAGGAGAGATGTAATATTAACTACTTGAAAAGTGTGTTTTAAGGAGTGATCGAATTGTGTTTGACCGCACAATGAGTTTCACTATTTGTGCTATTTAAAGGAGGATATCTGTAATTAAACTGTCGTTCCAAAAATAATAATAATAAGAAGAAAATCTATGATTGAATTATGAATTCAAAAATTTAGATGAACGATTTAATTAAAAGGACCAAGGAAATTGTATATATACAAAAGGCTCTTACTATGCAAAGTGTACAAATGATTAAATATAGGTTACGTAATTAGTAATATAGGTTGCATGATTATTTTATAAGTTTTGTAATTACTTTTATATTATTGAGCTTATTTAGTTATATATGTTGCTTAATTATTTAATTTTTATATGTGATTACTTATTACATTCATAATTACTATTTTACTTTATGTGTAATTATGACATATAAATATTTTTGTATGTTAAACGTATTTTCATACTATAAGTTGCCTCTACATGTAAAAGTGATTTCATTTTTGCTTATTTGTATGATCAAGGGTCCACTAAAAATAACATGGCGTACGATTAATTTTGGAAATTTGATTTTGTTTTTAATTATTAAATAATTGAAACAACCATGTAAATAATTACCTCAAAACGTATAATTTTGTTAGCTTCAGCTTGAAATATTAAATCCCAAAACGTATGCTAACAACCATGTAAATAATTGAAACAGGTATATATATATGTGTTCAAAAAGTACCCATGACCTTTTTGTACCCACTTTATGACTCAAAACTTATATATCATGTGTATAATATTAGTATATGGACCTTGCAAACGGGTTATGAGAGAGAACTTTAACTAAAAACTAACTAAAATAACAATCAACCACCTCAACGTGTTATACTTAAATTTTAAGGGGGGACGGGGCACCGCGTGATGGAGCTCCCATTACGCGTGATGGCTCTTAGCACACCGCCGCCACTGCCTTGTCAAGCTTGAGTGATGAGATTTGCGTGATGACCATCACGTATATAGTGGGTTTGAGTGATGGAACTCTCTCTATATATATATATATATATACTCCAAATACACTCCTCTCACTCACACAAAAAACTATATGTATATATATATGTATGTATCTAAACCAAAACCTATCACACCACACCACACCACCCCACCCCTTTCCAAAATCCATCAAATGTGATAGATTTGAAACTTGTGATGTGGCACATCATCATTGGGTGGTGTGTGTGAGGAAAATGGAACAACCCCTCCCCCACTAATCAAACTTGTTGTTTGGTGTTTTAAGTATCATATTGTTGGAAATCAGTCCCAATACCGCAAACACGGAATTTGATCTCAATAAAGATCGAATCTTTTATGTTTATTATAATTAGTGGCTCACTCACCATGACCCTTAACCCATTTATTTATACTAAAATAATATAAAAAAATACTAATTAATCTGACTCAACCTAAACATAACCTTAACATGCTCAAACTCAAACTCCTAACTTCTAGACTAGATAAACTCACAAATAAATCAAATACACTAAAGAGATAATTCTAAACATTCAAACTATTAATTAAATACTAATTAATTTAACTCTTCTAAATTACCTCTTCAACTTTCACATATATATTTCAAGATTAACTTCCAGTATTCCTCATTAATCTTAATACCAAACCGGCCACAAGGGTCATGAATGTTCTTTCTTCTTGCTCGATCTTTATTCATGTTTCTTCCTGCTTTCTTGTTTTTTTCTTTCTTTCTTTCCTACTTTCTTTCCTTTAACCTGAAAACGAGTTTCTTCCTCTTGCTATAACTTGAATCGGGTTTCTTAATTGCTCTTTTCCTTTCTAATCAGAACCAAAACGGTTTCTGATTTCTTACTCTTGCTTCAGATCATAAGATCATATTTTTTTCCTGCCTTAACTTTCTTCAAGATTCGGTTCTTGACTACCTTCTTTCTTCAAAATCGACGTGCATAAAATTGGTTGTTCAATGTTAATCTTAGTCTTATGGGCTAAAGAAAATAAAAACTAAAAAAAGACATTCGACTATGAATCAAGATAGTTTATTAATAAAAGCTGGATCAACTAACTATTCATATAACATGTTTTAACAAATACGTACGGCATTTTATAAACTAAATCAATAAATATTGTTTTAGCTTATAATTAAACATATAATCATGCATGTTGGATATCTTAAGTTGGATGTCCATGATTCATGTGTACGGATGTTGGTTGCGTAGGTATTTATAAATTATATGCAAAACGTGTGGCATGAATGCATGATACGATTACAAGTCACAAGTCACAAGTCACAAGTCACAAGTCACAAGTCACAAGTGGGCTAGGGTTGAAGTGATCGATCGAAGTGGTAAAGACATGGGGTATGTACGTTTACGTTAACACGTAAACTTTAAAGCCTATTTAAGAAATTGGTCGCCACACGCTTTTCATTTTGGTGTTTGTTAAAACCATTGAAACTTTGCACGTGAATCATTTGACTTCAAGGAAACATCCTTTTTTTTTTCTTTTGAAAATTATATAAAAGAAAAAAAAAAGTTTCTAATGTTCAAAAACTAGCAACACATGATTTAACATGATGACTTATTAGATCGAAACGAAATGAACAGGATCACACATTCGAATTTGGGATTGGTTTTAAACCAAAACCAATTTAAATTCCCGGTTTGAAAAATTTTGAATTCGGTTCAAATCGACTAAGAGATAATGATTATTTATGTTTTATCATTTATTAGTGAATTCAATAACAAAAAATGGTAAAGAAAAATAAATAAATATTATCTAAAAAATACAAAACAAATTATGTATATACGAAATTTCGAATTCGTTTTGGTTTCCGATTTTAACAGAAATATCTTCAAACGAATAAACGGAAACCAAATTAACCACACTACAAGAAATCGCAGTTTTAGTGGCGACACATGTAGTTGCTAAAAATCTATTTTTTTAGTGCCAGTGAACTCTTAACATGACTCATTATTTATCATTCAACTGAAACCTGGAATTCTGTAAATATCCAACTTAAACATTAAAAATGTTTAAAAGTTTTCCTTTTTACATAATTGTTATTTTAAAAGCTAATTTTTTTCTTCACCATTTTTTTTCTTGTGATGCCTGTACTCTAGTTTTTGTTAGGTAACACCGTCACCTTTTTACGTAATTGTATATATGTACGTAGTTTGTCTCCGAAAAAATCTCATTCAAAGTCTTTTCATATCCACAAAATGTGATCTCTCCTAAACTTTCTAAAGTAACCACACGTTTTTTCATCATAAATCAAACTTAAAGCATGAGAATAATAAATATTACAAAAGTACGTTGGATGTGTATAAATGTTTCCACAGTTTAGGTTTATTTTTAATTTGAAAATTAGATAAGACGTAAAGTTTGGATTTGAAAAGTATGGGTTTAAGGCAATAACTATTCAAACGTCGGCGGCATATTTACATGCATGCACCAAAGCCACATGAGTCTAGGTTGGTGACTTCAAGGTAAAAAGTCAAAAGTATCCATCTTGAGTGCTGATGTGAAACTTCCAAAAAGAAAAAGTTACGTGGACCATGACCTTTCTTTACCTTGAAAGTTGACATTTCATCAATTAATCATGTTGTTAACGACTTTTAATTAATATTGACCTAAACAAAGACTTCTTTTGTGATGGGTTTTGGTTTCATGTTTGGTTCAGAAAAGTTATTCTAAGTTTCAAAGGTTATGTGTAGTGAAGGGGTAACAAAATGAGGTGTTTTGTGTCATGTGGCGCCTAGGGCTGTAAACAAACCGAATGAACATGAAAAAGGCCTTGTTCGTGTTCATTCGTTAAGGAAATAATGTGTTTACGAACGGTTCACGAACACTTACCGAACGAGATTTTATGTTCAGGTTCGTTCATTAAGGAAATTAATGTGTTCACGAACGGTTCACGAACACTTACCGAACACAAATAAAATCGGCAGAGCCTAGAGATTAAGACCGATGTATTCATCAATGTAAATAATATAAAAAAAGCATGTAAACGAATTGAACGAACACGAAGAAGGGCATGTTCATGTTTATTCATTTAACTTTAAATGAACATGAACACTTAATTGAACAAATATTTATGTTCATGTCCGTTTATTTAAAAAATGAATATATGTGTTCGCTTCTAAATGAATATAACTGAACAATGATATATGAACATATACGAACACAAACATAAACAAACATAATTGAAACACTAAAATGAACGCAAATTAACAAATATAAAACTTTAAGTATATGACTCATCCAAATAATATTTAATTATTTTTTATTAGCACATAAGCAAACATAAATAAACAGGCAGAAACGAACATAAATAAACGAATGTTCATGAACATAAATGAACGAACGGAACATGTACGTGTTCGTTCGTTTAATTAAACGAACACAAACTTTTTGTTCATGTTCGTTCGTATATTAAATAAACGAACATAAACGAACTTCCCTCCGAACAATTCACGAACAGTTCACCGAACGTTCGGTTCATTTACAGGCCTAGGCGCCCAGTCAGCAATAGTGGGTTTTTATTTTAGGGTGTAGTGTTATAGCCAAATATATATATACATGTATATATATGCCACACACAACACAATATTATAATAATATTCTTCAAACAGATCTCCGGCGACAAAAGGCAATCCCCCCCCCCTCCCTATCGCCCCATTTATCGCCTGGGGGCGGTGTTCCTTCTCAAAATCGCCCTCATCGCCCCATTTAATCGTCGCATTACGCACACTCTAACATTGTAATTACATGGAAGCTCGTAGGATCTTTTTGATATGGTGTAATGGAATAAACTGAGCAATAGAAAAAACATATCATTATCATTTTAGTGTTATGTTTGATTAACCTAATTTGATAAAACGAATCACTACTTTGGATTGATTGATAGTCGGGGAAATACAAATGAATAAAATCAAAATGAGAAAATTCAATGCCTCAAAATAGAGAAAATTTACTATAAAAAATGACAATGGTGGCGACGGTAACGATGACGGTGGTGATGGCTAGCAGCGTTGTCTTGTTTAAGCAAATTAATAAGGGTAATGTTTTGTTTTAACATAAAATCTTCAAATAAAACATTCAATTAGGAATTAATATTCTATCACATATATCCTATGTTCCCTTCAACAAATAAGCGTAATGTGTTGTTTCAGCATTAGAGTTATTCTGCATTATGTGAATTATTATACACATCTATACCTACATATGCTAGTTATTATTATATTTTAAAAAGGCAGGCTAAACCAAATAAATTGGGCAAAAGCATGTGAAAGCCTCCTACAATTAATTTTAAATGTACATGTTACACATGGCCAATTCAAATACATATAAAAGTTAGTTCTAATATTAATTTTAATGTACAAAATCATGTTCATAGCCTATAAAAATCGGATACATAATCATGTTGTATGTTTACTTGGTACTTTAATATTCGTACATATATAAGTGTTATGTTTGATTTATTTAGTTGTATTATTAATGAAGTACTGAACGATCAGTTAAAAAATTCTAAGTATTTAGTATCTACCAAATTGATGTTTGGTTGTCCTTGGGTTTGTGCATGACGTATAAATGTTTTTAATTATTTTGTTTATGTTTTTTCTCCGGATAATAATATGTGTTTCTTAAATAAATTTGTTTTTGTTTCTTTTCTCCATGTTAGCATAATTAGTAGAAAATGTTAGCATAACACGTATGTATGTATAGATTAGACCAAACATGAGACACATTTTATTATGTGCATTTTTTTAAACAACGTACGATTTAAGGGAATATGATGACTAAGGGGTGTAATAAGATGCCTTTAACTCACAAGTTAAATAGTTGCACTAACGTGAAGTTTTATTCGAAATGTGTCGAACCGAGTGAAAGACAATCACCTAGTCACCAAACAGGGGCGATGGATATCAAGGGCCAGGGGAGGCCCAGACCCCCTGTTTTTTCGCGCATTAATGTAAATTTAATTGTTTTTCGCCTGAAAATTTTATATGTAGTGTAATTTGTCTGTTTTCGGTCAAAAGATTGAGACCCCCCCCCCCCCCCCCGTTTATGATTTTTATAACACACTTTGAGTCCGGCCCCCTCGACATTCATGTCCAAGCTTCGCCACTATCAGCAAATACTGTGAGAGTATCGTATCGTATCACATATGGAATGTAAGTCAATATCAATATGCTTCGTACACAGACTAAATGTTGAACTGGCAGCTAGATATGTAGCGCCAATATTATCACACTACAGAGTGGGTGGACTGTAAAATGGTTAGGTAACTCATATAGCATTAACGTGTGGAGAAGAGCTCAATACTCTGAATTTGTAACACACTAATTAACACTTCAAATTTCATATTATCGTGATATATAATTGATATTCTTAATTCTTATTATACTAGTTTCTCAATTTATTTTATAAGGATGGCTATGGAATTTAGGTTATAAATAAAGAAAATCAACATTATTATTAGAATATGATTGTGGAACTGCCCCAGACAAGTATGCAACGTTTGTAAAAGCTCACAGAAACAAATTGGTGGATTAGATGTAGAGGTGAAAAAAAACCCGAGCACGAAACCGGACCCGAAAATAAACCCGGAACTGGTTTTTTTATACCCGGGTTTTTAATACCCAAACCCGTACCTGACCCTACCCGTAGGGTACGGATAGGGTATGCATTTTAGTATCAAAACTCGTACCCGAACCGGACCTGATTTGTACCCGGTAATACCCGAAAACCGGAATCGGTTCCATACCCGGAACCGGGTTTTGACAATATCTAAAACTGGGGTTTTCAAGTACTCGATCTACATCCGAATTCACCTGAAAACAACATGGAAAATACCCCTAAAAAGGTAAAATGTGCAACCCCTTAAAAAATCATTTCTATATAAAAAAACCTGAAAAAAACCAAAAAAAAACCCAAAATAGGGTTTATTCAATACCCGGAAATAGGTAATCAAAAACCCGGTTTTAGAATAACCGGTTCTATACCCGACCCGAACCCGATACATAAGGTATGGTTTTTAGAAGCAATACCCGGATCTGAACACGACCCGGGTATTGCCAATACCCGATTTTCCAATACCCGGCCATACCCGAACCCGATTCCATACCCGAAACCGGGTATTTGAAAAACCCGGTTTGTGTACCATTAGATATTTAGATGTACGAATTAAGTCTAACTTTGGGCCAGGTTTAATTCATATGTACTAACTAAACTCTTTGGGCTAATTAGTGGGATGAATAAAAGAGGCCCACACTAGTAATAGAGAATATTGTTGGCGGTTATTTTGTCGGACATGACCTCGTACGACAGTTTCTGTGGTATTCTGGCAAGTTTATGAGGATGCAGTCTCTGCTGGTGTGCTGACCGAACAAAGACAGCAGCAAGGATGTCGGGTGTCAGAGGCAAGCAAACAGACGGCTCAAATTGCACATGTACGGAGACAGAAGCCTCATGTTGGCTGATGTTTTTTGAAGTTAATAAGATCAAAAACCCGGTTAGCCATAAAATGAAGTAAAAAGTTCAAAAAAAAAGTCATACGATCGTATGGACCCTATACTTACATATGAAATTGAATCTCGTCAGTCCCTGGACAAAAGCTGAACATTTTTTGAATCTCGTACGATTGTATAAGGTAATCGTATAGGTCTATGCAATCGTATGGAATCAAAGGGTGTCTGAATAACTCAAAGGGTGTGTGAATAGCCAAGTTTAAAGTTTGTGGTTAGTTAACTGATTATCATTAAGTCATTAACCATAACCAAGTTTAGAGTTAATGTTAGTATCGTATTCGATCTAACTTTTTAACTTGTACTGGCCGTTAATATGTTTGTGTTGTGGATTTAGTTAATGCTTTAGTAAATTCATGTGTTTTTGTGTTGTGTGTTGCAAAGCATGCTAGTTATGATCCCAATGTTATTATCGTATTCGATCTAACTTTTTAACTTGTACTGGCCGTTAATATGTTTGTGTTGTGGATTTAGTTAATGCTTTAGTAAATTCATGTGTTTTTGTGTTGTGTGTTGCAAAGCATGCTAGTTATGATCCCCACCTTCGATATGGTTTTAGCGTACAATAAACTTATGATCACTTCATAATGTCCTTACTTTATTGGCGTCGAGCCGTTATGGGTAGCATATAGTAACCAATAATTAATTATGATCACTTCATGTGAAGCGTACAATAAACTTATAAAAATCTTGTAGTATAGTTAATTAAGTCAAGTTATACATATGGCTACCATATCCATACCTGAATACGATTGTTCGTATCTTGTTTCGTATTCTTGTGTGCCGTTTGTTCTTCTTTCTTAAGCTAACTGCAAATTAGTTAACATTAGTTAGTTAAATTCATCATCAAGTCATTCTATGTGTTGAGTTTTTACTTTTTACAATCAAAGGAAGCGTACAAAACTAACTACATGTTTTTTTCACGGATATGATACTCTACTTACCCAAGTTATATATGTTAGATGAGTTTTTGAGGGACCGTGACGTTGAATATTTTAATCAGGTTCAAACTACACAACTTTATCGCATGTTAATTGTTTATTAGTTGTTTCAATATTGCTATTGAAACCCATTACTTTGTTTAGTTATCTTGTAGGTTTGGAAAAATGAAAGATTTAAAATGATAGATTTAAATTTAAAATGAGGGTTCAAATTACAAGATTACCTGATTTTTCGTTTATTTGCTATACTATAATGAAAGAGGTCTAGTTAAATGGGCTTGATGGGTCAGCAGTTGAGACAAAAACAAGTAGAAGAAACTGTAGGAATCGAATTCGTGAATTGAGTAAATAAATAGAAAATTAACAAACAGTTTTATTACTCATACAATACAATACAAGAATCTGAAATATAATACAGAATCAAGGAAATAAACCAAATACAATACAAAAAAAAATATAAACGGTTTGGCTGAGGATCGTGTTGAACACGGGGCCCTTAAAACAATATTTCGAGTCTCCCAAGAGAACTCGTTGTTTCCCAGGGTACAACAGCCGGAGCAGTAGTACTGCCGGAGTTAACCGTAAACCTGAAAAAGGTTCGAATAAAAGAAACCAGAAATGTAGAAGAAGAAGAAGTTGGAAAAACCTTGCAACAATGCTTGTGTTGTGTGTAAGGTTTGGTGTGTGTTGCAACTTAGTTTACCTCTCTATTTATAGAGGAAAAACAAGGCACAAGTTTTTCATCCCACCAATGTGGGATACACCACTATAGTATTTTCTTTCAAATACACACAATCACACATCGATATCTCATTCATCAATGTCTATTAGTGTGCATTTGTTGTGTCATAACAACCTACTAATGCACATGTAACAAATTTTCCAACAATCCCCCACATGAATGGAAATCGATTCTTCGAAGTAAGTTTTAGCAGTTGAGTATTGCCGGATAGGTAGGTGTTACCCTTTGAACCTTCCGTTGTGAAGCATACTTAGCCTCCTAGCGGTTTGTAGTCGCGATGACTTTGAACAGACCCCCATTTGTGTAGACGACAATATGCCTTCACACAATACTCTCCGTGGTTTGGTCAACCCCTCATTCTTGTGTCCGTTATGGTCATGGATCACGGTCCTGGTTCTGCGAGAGCTCTAGGAAATTGCGCCTCCCCATAATTCCATTCAAAGCGACCACACTTCTCTCTAACATAGGTGATTCCCATGAATCATTAAAAGCATCATGGTTATTTCACTTAACCTTAATATGCTTAACCTCTCCCAAATGTCACTGGTTTTAGGGTACTCCCCTAGGAGAAAGGACTAGGAAGTTCAAGACTCCCTTTGGTTTTGGGGTACTCCCCCACAGTGACTGCCTCTGGTCATATGATTAAGTTTGCCTATTGAACTTAGCTCTTGGGATCTCCAGTCTGCTAAGTTAGGTTTCCCTCATACTTCCTTTATCGCGGGCTTTAGTCCCATTCCTCTCGACAACTTATAAAATTTATCCGTGCTTAAGCCTTTTGTTAACGGGTCTGCAATGTTATCTTCTGACCTCACATGGTCAATCGTGATAACACCCGTTGACAGTAGTTGTCGTATCGTGTTATGTCTACGTCTCATATGCCTTGATTTACCATTATACATTGAACGTTGAGATCTACCAATTACAGACTCACTGTCACAGTGTATGCAAATTGCCGACAACGGCTTTGGCCATTGTGGAATGTCTTCCAGGAATTGACGTAACCATTCTGCCTCTTCCCCAGATTTGTCTAAGGCAATGAATTCAGACTCCATTGTGGATCTAGCAATTACAGTTTGTTTGGATGATTTCCAAGATATTGTTGCCCCACCAAGTAGGAACATGTACCCACTTGTTGATTTGGAATCTTTCACATCCGAAATTCAGTTCGCATCAGTATACCCTTCGATCACAGCTGGATGGTTGGTATAATGCAAACCATAGTCTCTTGTGTATCTTATGTACCTAAGCACCCTTATAATAGCTTTCCAATGTTGAACACTTGGATTGCTAGTATATCTACTTAGCCTACTCACCGCGTATGCTAAATCGGGTCTCGTACATGTCATGAGATACATTAGACTTCCAATGATTCTTGAATACTCTAATTGAGCAACCGGCTCAGCTCTATTTTTACATAGATGTAGAGTAGTGTCAACAGGAGAACGAGCCACTCGCTTGTCTTCCTTGTTGAATTTTTCAAGAATCTTGTCGACATAGTGTGTTTGACTCAAAGTAAGACCTTCTTTGGTTTTAATGATTTTTATTCCAAGAATAGTATCAACTAAACCCATGTCTTTCATGTCAAATCGTGCCTTTAACATGTCTTTTGTAGATTGAACCATTTTATCATTACTCCCAATGATAAGCATGTCATCCACATAAAGGCATAAAATAACATAACCTCCATTTGTGTTTTTAACATAAACACATTTATCACACTCATTAATTTTGAAACCATTGCTAATCATGACTTGGTCAAACTTTTGGTGCCATTGTTTTGGAGCTTGCTTCAAGCCATACAAAGACTTAATGAGTTTGCATACTTTGCCCTTTTGACCAGGGGCGGAGAAACCCTCAGGTTGCTCCATGTATATTTCTTCTTCCAAATCACCATTTAGAAAAGCTGTTTTTACATCCATTTTGTGCACTTCCAAACTTCGTAAAGACACGATTGCAAGCACCAACCTTATAGAGGTTATACGTGTTACAGGTGAGTAAGTATCAAAATAGTCTAGACCTTCCTTTTGTCTAAAACCTTTGATCACTAGCCTAGCCTTGTATTTATCAATACTTCCATCGGCTTTCATCTTCTTTTTGAATATCCAACGATATCCAAGTGGTTTGCAACCAACTGGAAGATCTACCAATTCCCAAGTTTGATTTTGTAAGATCGAATCAACTTCATTCTTGATTGCTTCTTTCCATTGAGGTCCTTCAGGTGAGGTCACCGCTTCATGGTAGGTATTAGGTTCACCTTCAACCATAAAGCTTACGAAGTCAGTACCAAAGGATTTTGCAACCTTTTGTCTTTTGCTTCGTCTTAAATCACCATCCTCAGTCTCAGGCCGTTCATGTGTTCCTTCATGAACCAACTCGTCATTTTGTGTTGACGAGCTTGCACCTACATCATTCGCTCGTGATGATGAGGCCTCATGTGTGTATCCTAACTTAGGAAACACGTGCTCAAAATACGAGACAGTATTGGGGCTCGCCTCCATGAAAGTGTTTACGTGTACATTTGGATTTTTGGATTCATGTACCAAAAACCGATATGCACTACTATTGTGAGCATATCCAATGAAAATGCAATCAACAGTTTTGGGACCAATCCTAAGAGCTTTAGGAGGTGGTACGTTGACTTTAGCTAGGCACCCCCACACTTTCATGTATTTGTACGAAGGTTCTCTTCCCTTCCATAACTTATAAGGAGTCTCGTCCCTATTCTTGAGAGGTATCTTATTTAAAAGATAATTTGCCGTTAAAATGGCATCCCCCCACATGTCATGGCTCACCCCAGAACTAACCAACATGGCATTCATCATCTCTTTCAATGTACGGTTCTTTCGTTCCGCCATGCCATTTGATTGTGGAGAATAAGAAGGGGTTAATTCATGTATTATGCCACTTTGTGCGCATAAATCCGCAAATGGTGAAACGTAGTCACCTCCTCGATCGCTTCTCACACGTTTAATTTTCTTGTTAAGTTGTAACTCAACTTCATTTTTAAACAAGATAAATTTTTCTATTGCTTCATCTTTACTTTTAAGTAAATATACATAGCAATATTTTGAGCAATCATCAATAAACGTGATGAAATATTTGTTTCCCCCTCTTATTGGGCACATTTTTAAATTGCACACATCGGTGTGAATTAAATCAAGTGTTTCGGTTATTATTTCAACCGATTTGAAGGATGATCTTGTAAGTTTGGATTCAACACATGATTCGTATTTCGTGTTTGTATCAATGTGGAATGTTGGTATGCTTTTTAATTTAATTAAACGACGAAGTGAATTGAAATTTACATGTCCTAATCTACCATGCCAAACATTTGAATTTAAAGACTCAATAATATAAGCAGAAGTAGATGCCTTATTCATTTCATTTCCAATCACGGTTACATCAAGTTTAAACATACCATTGAGCCCTTACCAACATACATTCCACGCTTAGTCAAGACTAACTTGTCCGACTCAAACACTAAACGAAAACCAAACTTATTAAGCAACCAACCTGAAACCAAATTTTTACGAATTTCGGGCACATACAAAGTGTTGCTCAAAGTAAGCTCTTTTCCCGAAGTCATCTTCAAGATCACATTCCCTTCACCCTTGATGTCGGCCGTTGCTTGATTCCCCATAAACAACTTAGCATCACTAGCAGCCTCCTTAAAGGTGCTAAAGAGGGTATTGTCACCACACACATGACGGGTCGCACCCGTATCAATGAACCATCCTTACGGTTTGTCCCCCACGAGATTGATTTCTTCAATCATTGCCGAGAGCTCGGTGATCATTGCCACCAACGGTTCACCATTTTCATCCACCATATGCGTACGCTCACGCTTAGGCTTCTTGCATTGGTTCGCACGATGGCCATTCTCATTACAATTTTAACAAACACCTTGGAAGTTTGAAGATTGAGGTTTCTTTTTCACAACCTCCTTCTTCGGTCCAAGGTTCACCTTTCCCTTTCCCTTATTCATTTTACCCTTACCCTTATGTCCCCCCCCCCCCTTATAAGATTGTCCAAGTTCAACCATGTTGGCCTTAGCCATTGGCTCCACACGAGCTGATTTTTGAGCCGTTTTATTGTCTTCCTCAATTCGAAGACGAACAATTAATTCATCAATAGTCATCTCCTTTCGTTTGTGCTTAAGATAATTCTTAAACTCAACCCAACGAGGAGGAAACTTTTCAATTATGGCTGCAACTTGGAACGTTTCACTAAGTGTCATACCCTCGGCATGAATTTCATGAAGTATAACTTGTAGTTCTTGGACTTGGGTGATCACAGTCTTGGAGTCAACAATTTTAAAGTCCAAAAAACGGGCCACAACAAATTTCTTTGTTCCCGCATCTTCAGTTTTATACTTCTTGTCTAAAGACTCCCATAGTTCTTTGGCAGTCTTTATCCCACAATAGACGTTATACAATGGATCCGCCAAACCATTGAGCACGTAATTGCGACATAGAAATTCAGAATGTTTCCAAGCGTCCAAAGCACTCGCACTTTAGGCATCATCTTGGGCAGTGGGTATGGGGGTTGTTTTCTCCAAGAACTGTGCTAAGTTCAAGGTTGTCAAGTAGAAAAACATTTTCTGCTGCCACCTCTTAAAGTGGACACCCGTGAACTTTTCGGATTTTTCAGCATGGTTAGCCATTGTGGTCGCTCCCACATTGGCTGGGGTGGTTAAATGGACAGCAGGGGTAGCATTAGAAGTGTTTGGGGTTGGTCATGTCATTCTTGCACACAGAAAACAGACCAAGTTAGTAACTTAGAAAAAAAAATTCAGAAAATTATGAAATTTGCCAGATAAATTTATCCAGTGCGAGATAGCTTTATCTCGTGCGAGATAACAAAACCAGCCCAAAAAAAGAGCCTTTTCTGATTTCAGAATGCTAAACCAAGAACGAATCTGTCTAAGTCCAACTTTAAAGATCCAATTCTTGATTCTGAGACCAAAACAGAAAAGAAAAAATGTTTTTAAAACATATTCTATTTTGAAACAAAACTGGTTTGGATCAAAATAGAATAGTTTCTGAAAATTTAAAAAAAGTTTTCACGATAAGCTATCTCGTGCTAGATAGCCAAAAACAGGCCAAAAAGGAGCCTTTTCTTATTTCAGAATGTTAAACCAAGAACAAATCTGCCTAAGTCCAACTTTGAATATCCAATTCTTGATTCTGAGACCAAAACAGAAAAGAAAAAAAACTGTTTTTAAAACATATACTATTTTGAAACAAAACTGGTTTGAATCAAAACAGAATAGTTTCTGAAAATTTAAGCAAAGTTTTCACGAAACGGTTTTAAAAATATTGTTTTAAGATTGTAGGAACCGAATTCGTGAATTGAGTAAATAAACAGAAAATTAACAAACAGTTTTATTACTCATACAATACAATACAAGAATCTGAAATACAATACAGAATCAAGGAAATAAACCAAATACAATACAAAAAAAATATAAACGGTTTGGCTGAGAATCGTGTTGAACACGGGGCCCTTAAAACAATATTTCGAGTCTCCCAAGAGAACTCGTTGTTTCCCAGGGTACAACAGCCGGAGCAGTAGTACTGTCGGAGTTAACCGTAAACCTGAAAAATGTTCGAATAAAAGAAACCAGAAATGTAGAAGAAGAAGAAGTTGGAAAAACCTTGCAACAATGCTTGTGTTGTGTGTAAGGTTTGGTGTGTGTTGCAACTTAGTTTACCTCTCTATTTATAGAGGAAAAACAAGGCACAAGTTTTTCATCCCAATAATGTGGGATACACCACCATAGTATTTTCTTTCAAATACACACAATCACACATCGATATCTCATTCATCAATGTCTATTAGTGTGCATTTGTTGTGTCATAACAACCTACTAATGCACACGTAACAAATTTTCCAACAGAAACAACCATGTGGATCGAGGGTGGCAACACTCTAGTGCGCGCGCTGTCGGCTGCTTTGCTTGAGACGGAGTTTGAGACCAACTTTTTGTAAGGAAACATAGTTTTATTTTTTGAGCGACGGCGAGATCAGGGCTGGACGACATGAACAAATAAAATTCTAGTTTAGCCTCTTAATCGCCCCCTCGTGAAAAGAAATTATGGGTACACTATTGAGCGAGATATTATATGAAAACGGAAACATCTTGTACCAAGAAGCTAGAAGCATGGTACAAAACATAGAATATTTACTTAATTACTTTGAATATTGAAGTTAAAATTATACACCAATAAAGTTATTCAATATTAGCACAATCAAGCTTCAACAAATACATGAATCACAACTTGATTTTATTGATAAAGTTATATATTACAAGTGAAGAAATCATACATTACAGAAGGAGATGAGAAATAATGAGAAGAAGAAACCATTCTAGTCTTAACAATATTCATTCATGCCCTTTGCTCTCCATGCCGTCTTATTTATATCTTGCTCGATCCGATCGATTAGAGACTACGGGTCAGTTTCCCTTGTTGGGCCTTTTGCTAACTCTTGAAATCTTACTTGGTCCATTGTGGACTTGTGTTGTGGTGGTATTGATATTAGGTGGGCTTAGGTCCATAACAGATACTGCACCACACACGGTAAACTTGTTTTGGTTGGAATAAAAGACCACCAATCAATATACAACTCTTAACAACCATTAGTATAATATGATATATATATATATATATATATATGACATCTTATTTTACCCGGTCTCCTAAATCTATAAAGGATATACAGATACAAAAAATCACAAAATATAATACAATGAAGAGTAAAATATAATACAATAACGAGGAAAAAAAGACACAATGACGAAAATGAATAAAAAACACAATAATATATAAAAAGACACAATCATCTGACACAAAAAACCTAAAATCTGCAAGCTATAAATCAAAAAGCGAAAATCTAAAATCTAATATTGTAGAGTTCTCCAGTGGAGATCCATGCTCGATCCTCACTTGTGTCACTTTTGATGAATTATAACAATTAAGAATTTGAGCTAGGCATTGCGAGGTTGTGAGTTCGAATCCTGAGCCCACTTGGGATTTTGTGCCACCATATGTTACACCAAAGAGTTCTCTTGTTGCGACACAACAGCTGTCAATTGACAGCTGGTGATATTGGTTTTTGGTGGAATGCTCAAGTCAAAACTCTGGAGCCAACGTGAACTCGGTTAAAACTACATAGTCTGAACCAGTAAAATAACAAGACTATACAATTTGAAGAGTACGATGATCAAAACACGAAAAGAAAGTTGTTCCAACAAAGAAGTTGAGCAAATAATATTAAAGTTTAAAAGGAATAAAGATGAGATATTCTCTCATTTAGGGTGTGTTTGGGATTGTTTATTTAAGTGAAAAAGGACTTTTGATTAAAAGGACTTATAAACTTATGAAATTTTGAAAAGAAGTTTTTAAAAGGATGTGTGGATTTAGCTTATGTGTTGGGGAAAACCAAAATGGACACTCTTTTTTAAAAGGAGTGTAATAGGGTTTAAAGGTGAGAAGGATATAATAGGTAAATCAAACTCATTAAGTTAATAAGTTATATATTCCTAACTTTTCAAAACCACTATATTTTGCCTTCACCATAAGTTAAAATCCATAAGACCTTATGGTTTGCCAAACACCTTATACACCTTATTAACTTTTCAAAAAGTTTATCTATACTATATATAATATAGGAGTTAGGGACCTTTTAAATTTTAAGAGGTACCACTCTTATTACATATTATACAAGTAATATCTATCTATACTATATATAGAGAAATGATCAAATAAGAAGTTTGGTTTTCCTAAAAAGGCTATGAAGGAGGGTATTTTAGTCTACTACCTTAATATTGAAACCCACTTAATTTAATTTCAAAAACCCACTTAATTAAAACCCACTTAAATTTTCACTCATCTCCTACAACTACCAACGCCCACCGCCACCCACCGCCACCACCTTGCCGGAAAAGTCTTCGGAAATTTCGCCGGAAAATAAAACACTATGATATGAAAAACACAATGAAAAAAACACAATGGAAAAAACACTATGAAAATAAAAACACAATTAAATAACACAATGTAAAAAATACAATGCAAAAAACACTATGAGAAAATAAAACGCACTTGTATAACACAATTTTGTAAAACACAATTATGATAAAACACACCTTGTAAAAACCCACGATTTTTTTTTTATTTTTATAAAGCAATATGGTACTCATATAAAAGATAAAAAAACACTCGCTTTTATGGTGAAATTGTTTTGAAAAACAAATGTCGTATAAAAAAGTTATGAACGTTTTATAATGATGGGGGAATTTGACATGTGCCTTGCATGTGGAGAGAGAAAGTCAACAAATGTGTTATCCCTATTATACCCTTACCCTTGTTTTACACTTGATGATCTCTCTAATATAATCTCAACCATTCAATTCTCAAATGAATGAACAAGATTATTTTCTATCATTCATAGGAAAACTAATCTTCTTATTATAACTCAACCCACTATATATAATATAGGAGTTAGGGGCCTCTTAAATTTTAAGAGGTACCACTCTTATTACATATTATACAAGTAATAATGCATAAAATTTTAAAAATGTAGGGACAAATTAGTCATTGCTCATTCAAAAATAAATTACGATAATGGTCATTTAACTTCAATCAAGTTTTGTTAATTTATTAAATAGTTACACATTTCCCCCTAATTCTAAACCAACTACCCCCACGACTCTTTAACGACCGTTACTTTTTAACTCTTAAATAGTTTTTTCTTAAAAATTACACCATAAAAACGAGCATTTTATTCTTTTTAATTTGAGCATGGTATTGCTATAGTTTATTAATTTTTTAAAAACTAACGTGTTACGCGATTACTATTTATTACCGGCAACTGGTCGGATAGGTTCGGCTAATGGTGTTGAAACGGGTTAGATTGGAACATGTTAATACAAAAAGGGTTAATTTAGTTCATGTTTGGATGGGTTTGGATCGAAAGGGTTCATGCCAAAACGGAATTCGGGTCGGAACTCGTCCGTCAAAACGGATTGGGTTAAACAATAGTTTATTTGAAATTAATATACAATGCATCTTTGCTTCTTGCTTGTCGCCACCAGTTACGCGCGTTTAAGCATCAGTTATGTGGATGACATACCGAGTTGCTCACGTATAAGCGTTATGTGACGCGCTTACTGGCACCGGCTACACGCCCAATGCCACATTAAATGCATACTACCTTTGGGTTACGTATGTACCGTTGCGAGATTACAAACATACTAACACCAATTACGTTTGTGCGTACACCGCTACATCACGCGGGCAATAGGCTAGTAAGAGCATTCTCAACCCATTCTTTAAAGTTGTCAAAACCATATAATTTATGATAAATTTTAAGAAAACCATCAAAATCACATCTTCAATCCATTTCCTATTATATGGATGAGTTATATGGCAACCAAAGTAAATCTCTAAATATAGGGACTCATTTTTAATCCATACCATATAATATATCATAAATCTTTCAATCATCATTTACTATATAATAAGACAAAAGAGAAAAAAATAATAAAGAATTAATTTATGAATATGAACAGGGAATATAATGTGAAAGAATTTTGAAAAATAATAGATAAATTTATGAAATAATATTTTTTAACTAAATTAAAAGAAAAATGTATGGAATAGGATTTTAATGATAACTTATAATTTGATGAAAATAAGAATCCCAAACACCCCTTGTTCTTTCATTTTACCATCTAAACCCACAAAACCAGACGGGTGAGTAGTGAGTACGCCATCGAGACCTAGATTCAATTGCAACGATGCAGTGGGAAGCTGACGAGAAAGAAGTCAAAGCCGCCGGAGCCGAGCTTCTGCCGGACGCACGACGTGGCCTCCGCATCCACGGCTGGGAGATCGAGTCTTCAAACCGCTCTTGTCTCACCTCTCTCAACCTCCAATCGTACGTTCAATTCATTTCACTCCAGTTATACTTCATTAACCCTATATTATTATTATTATTATTATATTTATTATTATATTTACATCGATTTAGTGTTCAACTTGTTATAAACTTATAGAGTTTGGATCAAATACAAATTAAATTAGCGTGCTAACCGTAAGAATCAAGTGGTGTAATTACATATACAACACAGTGTAATTATAGTGTAGTGTAATTACACTACGATCTAATTACATAATTACACTACTTGTATATATATAATTACACTACTTGATTCTCACAGTTAGCACGCTAATTTAATTTGTACATTAACTTTCCCCTAAACTTATAATATTTAATTTTCTAGGTGTTGTTTAAAAGAACTTTGTTAAACGTATTTGTTAATTAATTGGGAGAGTTGTAGGAATTGGAGTGTGATTGTGTACTGATCGAACAAACGGTCGTAAAGATAGGCTTGTAAACAAACCAAACAAACAGGGCATGTTCGTGGTCCTTCGTTTAACTTTAATCGAACAAAAGGTTGAACATGGACAATTATACGAACGGGGTTTTCTTGTATGTGTTCGTTTAATAAGAAAATGAATGTTTTCGTGGTTGTTTATGTTCGTTTGTTAAAAGTATAAATGAGTGGTTCACAATCGTAAACAAACACAGAACATAGATGAAAAAACATCAATAGAAAGTAAGTGTGAACATCAGTCTGTTTGGCTTTGAAATTCATATAAATTAGACTAACCTGTAATATATGATATTTCAGTTTTATAAAACTAGACTAATTTATTTGGTTTGATATTTCAGTTTTATAAAACTAGACTAATTTATTTTGGTGATATTTCAGTTTTACAAAACTGGACTAATTTATTCGGGTGATATGTTATTTTTATAAAACTAGATTAACTTGTAATGGGAATAAAAAAATAAATTAATATATAAATGAACGAACATAAATAAGCATAAACGAATGATCGTTCACGAACGGGACTTATGTTCATGTTTGTTCGTTTATTAAATAAACGAACAAAAAAGGTCATTGAACATTTCGTTCAGCTACATATTTGCATAAACAACATGTTTTTGAATCAAGTAATCGAAAATTCTGGCCTAATTCTTGATAAGTTTTTAATATTTTTTCTTAATATGATTTGCAGATGGGAGGAAAAGCTTGAGACATCTCACTTGCCTGAAATGATATTTGGTGACAGTTCTTTGGTTCTCAAGCATATGAGCAGTGGAACCAAGATTCACTTTAATGCTTTTGATGCTTTAGTTGGTTGGAAAAAGGAGTCTTTACCACCAGTTGAAGTTCCTGCAGCCGCCCAGTGGAAGTTTAGAAGGTTACACATTAAACAATTGGATAATTTAATCTATTACATAAGTTTCTATCACACTTTAAACCTTTCATTGTTTTGCAGCAAACCCTTTGAGCAAATTATATTAGACTATGATTACACATTCACCACACCTTATTCTGGCAGTGAAACCGTTGAGGTGAATTCATAGTTATAATCTTTATCTCTATCTCTTACATATATCATTTATTCACTTAATCATTCTTTTATGATGTTATATTGATGATTAGACTAGCAATGGTGTAAACTTTGAAGGAAACAATCGTCTCAAATGGGATGATTGTGATGAACAAATCAATGTGGCGGCATTGACAGCAAAAGAGCCTATTCTGTTCTATGACGAGGTAGTTTTGTATGAAGATGAGTTGGCTGATAACGGGGTCTCACTTTTGACCGTGAAAGTGGTAAGATTATTAACTGATCAACATCAACAGTTTTTAGTTAGTTAATCTCATTAAACCTTCATCATCTTAACTGATTATAATTTGTTTATGTGGCTTGTAGAGAGTGATGCCTAGTTATTGGTTTCTTCTCTTACGTTTCTGGGTGAGTTTTCTTTTAGATAATAAACTTTGTGACTCGTTTAATATGTGCATATAGCACCTTCTATAACCAACCATTTTGTTTTTGCAGCTTAGAGTTGATGGTGTTCTTATGAGATTAAGGGATACACGAGTAGTGTGCAATTTCAGTGAGAATACAAAGCCGGTTATCCTTAGAGACGTGTCATGGAGAGAAGCTACATTCAAAGCATTGGCTTCTGTAAGCATTAAATTCTGTTTGATTGAAAATTTTATATTATTTAGTGTGGATGCATTGTTAAGTTGGTAAGTAAATTGTGCAGAAAGGATATCCTTCTGATTCAGCTTCATATAATGATCCGAATGTCATCAGTCAAAGGCTTCCTGTCATCATGCATAAGACTCAAAAGCTTATAATCCCTTGACTCAGTAATGTCAACTTTTGGAAGATTCTGTAACTAATATGATGATTTTAAAAGTGATGTTATGTGATTTATAGAGAGTGAAAGAGGCATGCCTCTACTCTGATTGTTGTTCTGTAGCTACTGTTTGAAAATATTTATAATTCTGATTAGCAATATTTGATGTATTTTCAGTTACTTTTTTGTTTGTCTGATCTGTGCATTGCCTGCCTTTATGAACTCAACATGATGAGAAGACAGAGTTATAAAAATCCAAAATATGAAATTGGTTTGGTCAAGGCAAGAGTAGGACTTGTATTTCCATCTAATTAATGTCATGAATATGATACGCAGCATGCTTAAATGAATTGAGTCAACATTACATCATAGGGTATCCCGTATGTATCAAAGCAGATGCATACAGCTACAAGTATGGACAATGTGTCTATGCACTTGTGCTATCAAACATAAACTCTAGCAGCCAATAACTAAATTACTGATTTTGGCTGCCTTAGTGTTAAAACTGCATAAAGGAGGTCTAGAAGCTTGCTTAACCACTTTCGTGAAGTTCTTACACATTTTTGTTCCGTGTCTGGTTATCTGTTTTTATCATAAAACGCTGGTTCATTTAATATTCTTTGCACTTTGAATGGTTGCAAGCATTGCTTGCATACACGATACACTCACTTGTTTTGACTTTGAACCGTTCCCAAACCTACACATGCTCTTGTGACATGACTTCCCGTCTGTATCCTCTCTTGTTTTTGTTTGATTCAGGCTTCTAGGATCGAAAATTCATAACAAAGTGAAGTGTGACAACTGCCAAATAGTTTATACTACATGTCCCTGAAGCTGACTTGTGGCTTAGTAGTGGTTATAAATGAAAATATATCCTGTAACTGAGCTGTGTTAACTATAGGCATAACCTGCAGTAACATTTACTTACAGAAAAGCAATGATTCTTCTTATTCTTGTGTTGTTTATTTTGGTCTTGCATCGGAGTTTATTACAGACTGTTCCGTCTCATTATGTTTAGTGTCGAGGATATCATACATTGGTGTTGACCTACACAGTATCTGATACTCGACAGTCAAGGGGACAACATTTTTGCCTAGTGACCAATAAGAATCAGTGGCGGACCCAGAAAATTTTACTTACAGGGTCGTAATTTTTTTAAGTTGGTACTCAGTTACCAATCAGCATATAATTTTCTTCGGTTCGGGTCGGTCGGGTCAAATCTGTATTAAACTTTTTATCCGATTCGGTTGTTCTAGTCGGGTCATACAAAAAATATAATCAAACAAAAGATCATACAAAAAATGTATGTGAAACGTCATTAAAAATGCATAACTAAAATACAATATATTTATATAAAGTTGTATAATATGGGTTTCATTTTGTAATATAAACTAAAAAATAAAACTATTATTTCACTTCTCATCATCAATTTGATAACCTAACGTAACAAAGAAATCAGTAAAAAATATGAAGTCTTGTAGAATAAAAGGTGTCAGTCAAAAAGAAAAAATATTGAAGGTTTTTTTATTCTATATTTATCATTAATAAATATTTTAGTTTAATTAAAAGAATCAAGTTTTTGAAAAAAGATTGCAAGTGCACACTTTAATGCTTTGAAACAAGACTTTTAATAGTTGTCTTTTATTACAAAAGTACCCCTAGTCTACAATGACATAAAAAATAAAACTTGCAAAACTCAGTCATCTTCTCCCAAACCAACTCTTTGGTCGGCAAAATTTACAGGTGGCAGGGCCGGCCCTACAGTATTAGCATATAAAGCTAGGGCTTGAGGCCTCCAAAAAACTAAGTATTAGCATATAAAGCTAGGCCTTGAGGCTTCCAAAAAACTAGGGCCTCCGTTTAAAAAAAATTACGTATTTATATATATACAAAATCGGATATTTATTATCAATAGTTGACAAATTAAACAAACTGGTATTCTGGCCTAGTGGTTAGTGCATTCTCCTTCTATTCATCATCATCATCATCATCATCGTACTCAGTATATCCCACCAATAGCAAAGCTATAGTAGGGTCTGAGGAGGGTAAGATGTAAGTGGTTAGTGCAAGTGGTTAGTGCATTCTCCTTCTATTCCACCTTCCTATTAAACAAAAGTCCACGCAGGTTCGATTTACTCTCCAAGTAAAGGTTTTTTTAATTAACTACATGGTCACTTTTTATCTATTTGTCTCTAATTCTTTTTTCAGTTGTGTTCAATTACTTCTTTTGTACTTGCATGCTCAAATTTTAAAATAAATAATCTAAACTTTATAATTCAAATACGAATCATGTTGGTCGGTAAATTAAAAATAGGATGAAGAGTGTGTGTATATATATCCTTTGATTTGTATTATACATTAATCAAATGAGTTTTCAGAATCATAACTGAAAGTATTGTATTTTTATATACAAAACACAACAATTGCTCGGTGAATTTTAAAAACAGATTTATAAATTCTATAATATCATCTCTCAAACTTTTGGTAAGGGCCCTAAACTTTCATTTCGCTTTAGGCCTCTAAAATGGTTGGGCCGGCCCTGACAGGTGGGTTGTCTTTTCACTCCATTTTTTCTAAGACCAACCTTTTTTTCTTCTATTTTCATTATTTCACAGGGGTTGAGGTTGAAATTTTACAGGGGTCGGTTAGAATTTTTATCGTATATATAACACTAAACTTTTTTTATTCACATGGGTCGGCCGACCCCGTAGCCAATGCATAGGTCTGCCCCTGATAAGAATCATGTACTGACTCCTGCCATACAAGTTATGATCGTTGCAGCATATAGCATCCTTACAATGATGACATGGCTCCTCACCCATCTTTGTTTATTGTACTGCACATATATCTGCAGCAATGAAAATTGTTATCCAGAGTTCTTGTAGCAATCCCTCAAATTATCTTATTGCCTTTGGAATCCTTTCTGCGGGTTCGTTGCAAGGGTGAGAAACAATTGTTTTATACCCTAAGATGTTTGCAAGTGGCTTAAGAAACCATTATCGGGTGTTTGGGTTTTTATATTTTTATGGACCTATGATAGAAATGCTAAAGTGGGATTATACTAGGTACGTTTGTTTGGTCGGTCTCTCAACATCGTTGTCTTTTCCACTTCCATGACATGTTCTTTTATATCTAGATGGAATTTATATCTAATCCACCTAGATTTCAGGAAAATAACTCATGTCAGCAGGCCACATTTTTTTATTTCCCCTATTTATTTCACTTTTGATATGCAAGAAAGCCACACGTATGCTTGTCAATCTCTTTTAGCGATTAAAGCAGGAAGAATAAAAGAAAATGACCGATAAACCAACGTGAATGAGATTGCAAGTTGTAAGTAGTAACCAACAAAACAAAAAGATTAGTTAAAGCATTTACATTAGTCCTTTGGGTCACACAACGTCGTCATTATAACACAACAAAACAAAACGAGATCAATACAAAACATGGATGTATAAGGTGGTGTTATGGAACCAAAATCCACCCTGAACTTCAGTTGGTCTTTTAAGTAACATATATAAAAACCAAATTTTACTCCTTTTAGTTGGCATTTTTCCAAAATTCCGGATGGAATAATGATAATAAAATTAAATGATACAAATTTATTAGACACTAAATCTTGTTATTACAAACAATAAAGATTGGTTGTAAGCTCATTTTCCTTGTAAAATATCACAGGAACTAGAAATATATGAATATATAGTTAAAAGCAAGAAAAATCATGCAAAAAAAACCTAAATACAGCCATTATTAACTGTTTCACTCCCTAAACACAACATAATAAAAAACTCATTGAAGCTGGCTCAAAACAGTCTTTGCAAGCCTTGAAGCATCAAATTAGTCATCAAGTACCTGCATCACACAACTTTCAGAGCCAACTCTAAATTCAGCAAGCATACGCCGATTTTGCTATAGATAATGAGTGTAACAACGATTTGTAAAGCTTTTAAACCAAACAATAAAACTCAATTCACAAGCTTAGTCTCACGTTTGACACTTATAAAACTATAAAAGGCGTGGATATACCAAACTAATGCCCGTAAATCCTTATATAAAAATCCATCACTAAGTTGCAGCTTTAAGGTGCTGTATAAATAAAATCTTGCACCTTTGTAATTTGTTTTTTTATTTCTCTTAGCATGCATATAAATGTGAATCCTATAGATGACCTAATCTTGCTTAGTCAATAATCAACATCTTAAAACACATGAGAAAACATAATTAAAGTTCTCCCAATCAATAATTGTAGATACATGTAAATCTATTATAATCAACATTTCAAGACTGTAAAACAAAACTAACAACCAACAATCACTCGAAAACCCCTTTGAAACCATAGTTATTAAAAGCCCTCGCTTCTTGCGCCTATGCCCATTTTTCAGGCGAGCGCTTCAGCATTGTCTATGCCAAGAGGCCCAAGAACATGAGAAGATAAAAGCCTAAAAAAAGAAACACAAGGAGTGCTGAGAGGTCAAAGGAATTACATTGATACATTTTGTTATTCAAGTTTTGGAATTGCATTTGAATCTTGACTGCTTCAGAACTTTTGGTACTAATTAGATGATATTAATTAAATTTTATATAAATAGCTTTTGTTTATTTTATTTGAAGAATAGTATTATTGTTCATATAAGTAATATATTTTAAATTTTTTATTCATATGCACTATTTTTTTCTTCCGACCCTCACTTTTTTAGCGCCTTGCGCCTAGGCGAGGCCTATGCGCCTAGAGTGCGCCTAGCGGACTTGATAACTATGATCAAAACTAGGGCTGTCAGTTCGTGTCTTAATGTGTTTAACAGGTTAGAGACGATGCGATTAACACAAGTATCAAACTGAAAATGACTCGCTTAACAATTGACTTTGGTGGTTTGAGCATGACAATTATACGTTTTATCTACCAAGAAAGAGAAATCATGTACTCTAGTGTCTTGATTTTAATTATTTTTAAAAAGGTACCAAATTGCATAGTGCACTTTTTTGCTATTGCTAAACAGGTCTTGTCGTGTCTAAACAGGTGCCCTTTATGGCGGCCCTATTCGAAACAAGACTCGAGACCTCCAATATATCAGTTCAGATCACTAAACACGAAACAAAAGTTAAACTTACATTCTTGATGTCACCCATCTTCACCATTCCACCCTGTAATATATAAACAAATAATAATCAATTAACATACTGCAGGCTACCAAAAAAAAGATCAATTTTTTAACAGCAGAAGGTACCATGGGACAGCTCACGGATGCTAACAGACAGGTGTGACGTCAGGCGAGCTTCTGCTGACATCGGCATGAGAGATTGAGCACAACCCAGTTCGCCAATAGTCCTATAACACACACACACAAACAAAACAATGAAGTGAAATTCAAGATTAAACAAAGAGTTTAAAACAATTTAATTAACCTAGGATTGAAGAAACGGCGGGAATGGAGTCTGGGAGCAGACATCGGCGGTGGGCGTAGGCGGGGAAGGGTGGTGGCAGGGCGGAAAGACGGTGGTCTTGCGGCGGCGGAAATGAACGTCCGGGTGAGCGAACCACGCCATGCCATTGTTTTTAGGGTTCTTCCGATGTTGTAAACAAGAAGTGGGGTTTTAGGTTCTTTTCCCCTTGTACTTTCAGTTGTGCAAAATGGGTTCGGTTCGGTTTGGTTCGATTTATGAGGGTTTAACCGTAAGTATAACTGAGGTTCAGTTACGAAAGACTACTTGTTCGGTGTGTTTCAAGCTCAATTTGTGAAGTTTTGAAACTGGAATATGTTAGTTTCGGGCATGGGCTGGAGGTATAAAAGATGTATATAATGTTAGTTTCGGGCATGAGCTGAAGGTATAAAAGATGTAAATAAATGTATAAAATTTGGAAAAGCGTAAACATTAGTTTTGGTTAACGAAGACACAGACTGTAACCACAACCAGATGGTTGGTTCAAATCACTTAACCATAACGATCGATTTTGTTCGGTTATAGTTAATTTCATATAAACTTTTCGGTTAAAGGTTTGGGTTTTTATTATGGTTTAATTTTTGTTCACCCCTACTTTAAAATTTCTTTATTTATAAACTTCCCATTCTCTTTTAGTTGTGAAGTTTAGATATAATTAAATGATTAGAGTAACTAGTAGGTTTTTATACAATGCAAGTGTTTATATGTTCTTAACTCTTTTTTTTTTTTGAACGGCTAATTTGGATCACTAACGGGCCACTAACCCACCCGCTTATCTCCACTCACTGAGTTACGGAGACCACCATTAGGAGGAAACCCAATATAGGTGAGAAAACCCTTTGGCCCAATCTGAAATCCCATATTTTTTTTATCACTAGTGGAACTTGAACCTAAGACTTCTCCCTTTTAAATTGTAGTTTTTGGGTCTTGTGATCACACCTCTACCACTTAGGGTGTGTTTGGGATTGCTTATTTTAAGCAACTTATGAGTTATTAACTTTTTAATAAGTTAAAAAGGTGTTTTGTGTGTTATTGTTTGTAGGGAGATAAGTTAATAAGTTACAATATGAGAAAAGTTATAAGGAGGGAAAAAAAGAAATCCCAAACATCCCTTTAATTTCATATTGGTAACAATTATGTGGTGTTTATAATTAAGTTCAACTCATCGTCTAGGCAAACATGTCACCATTCACATGAGTAGTTAATACATACATTATGAACCAACTAAATAACTCTATAAGCATCGATTGATCTAGTGATTCTCTATTTTGATCTCTTCTTTACCCGAGTGAGCATGTACAACTTTTAATCTCTTTAAAAATCTTGTCTTTCGTCTTAAACCTATTGAACACCGTATCATTCCTATTCCTCCACAATGAACATCATGTGGTGTATATGATTCTTAGCCAAACTTTCCTTATGATCTTCAAAACATGTTCCGCTTAAATGAATACGCCTATATGCCAGATAGTGATCGTCCCCCGACACTGCCAAACTGCACCATAATCACACCAAATTCCAAACCTTATTTCATATTGGACACAAATGGAACACATGAGCAACCGGTTCCTCCTCCAAAGAACATAAACTGTAGATGGCCGTTGCACCACACATTCTTTACTATCAGGATACGACTTTACAACAATCTCCAATAACTATTATGAACATTTGATGATGTTACACAAAAGTAACGCTAGTACACAATGTATTTTCATGTAATCCCTAACTTTAAGTCTTTATAAATGGAAGTTTAATATGAAATTACCCATTGTTTCTAAACCCGACCTAAGCGGTTGATCGGCCAATTAAACCTAGAAATAAGATTCAAGTGCAATTTAGCGTGATTAAATTGTTGGCCAACAAACCAGCCGTTTTAGGTAAAACCGTGGTTAAATTAAGTCGTGTTTTCATAACAACATTGATTATAGGAAACCCAGAATCAAGTACTATCAAAATTTTCAATCTGAGGGTGCGGAAGAACCATATTTATTCCTAGGCTGCTAGTCCAACACACCACCATTGAATGTGGCTAGGATTTTCATACTTGCCTCAATTTGAATCCAGGTAATGCTATTTTATTTAGAGGATACCAATGTCAACAATTGATAAAAGTCATATGCTGCAAATAAAGTCGAGTATGTCAACATAACGACATTAATGTGAAAATAAAACGATTAAATTGACAACTAATTAAATCAAACAATTTCCTAAAATAGAAAAACTTTCATTCAAACTAACATATTTTTGTCCGTTATCTTGGCATCTGTATCATCAATTTCCAACATATATATGTTGCTTTCATTTAAAAATACGTAGGCAGAACATATGAGAAGTGAATCCCATTGTCCATTATGTAGGCATACATATATATGTTAATCTAAAGTAGAGTATGTCAGTAGATCGGAATATATTGGTTTTTACATGTGTAGATCGGAATATGTCAAATGAAAACATATGAATAAAACTAGTAGTAAAACTATTTGTTACACATTTCAAATTTTATATAATGCAACGATCACTAAACTTGACCAATGTGCACAGGTTGACTTTTGACTTGAATATTTTTGGTTGATTCTTGACCACTATCATCTTTCAAAGTGTCCACAAATCATCATTTCACATCTATATTGAGTGATTCATGATATTAGGCAATGTGTAATGGGGCAAAGAAAGGGGCGAAAATGGGCGACTTTTGGGTGGAACACCGCCCCCCTTGGGTGAAATTGGGGCGGAATAGGCGGGGGCGTGGGTTATTTGTCGCCGGAAGAAGATTGATTTTATTATTATATTACTAGTGTTATATATATATATATATATATATATATATATATATATATATTATTTGTAGCCCCTACACCATTACACCCCAAAAACAAATTCTTACCTCTTGCTGACTGGGCGTCACACGGTGTAAAAACGCCCCAATTGTAGCCCCTCCACTACGCATAGCCTTAGAAACGATATTGTCAGGTTATGAATTACATAGTAAATGAATATCAATACATTAATAAAAATAAAAGTTTTTTCATAATACCTCTAAAAACATACACGTAACCTGAATCCTTATAAAAGAAACTCATATTTACCTAAAACTTATATAGGTATATTTGATATTGTAATTTTTGTTATGTAAATATGATTGTTCAAGTTTCAAAATTCATATAAAAATAATATAATATAAAATTATCCTGGTCAAAGTCAGGTATAGGATAATATTTCTTTGTTCCTAATAAGGTATATATTCTTAAGTTTATCACAAAACAACTCCCACCAAACGCTTCTACTAACCGTTTTTTTTTGACTTGCAAAACCAGGAACATAGACTAATATGGTTAATATATTCAAACCTTGTGCTTATACTTTCATAAATTCATAGCCTTCATACGTTATATAAAAGAGAGCCATGCTTAACTACAACACATATATCAAGGGCACACGCCATTTAGACATTTAGTAATTATGAAAACCATTAGTTTTCGTATGGTTTACAAATGCGGTTTTTGTCGTCCTCTTCTTTGTGCTTGTTTCCATGTTAACTAGAGTCGATGGTTGTCGACTCATGAGAGAGCCATCACCAACCTCCGTCAATCTTAGAGCTGTCTCGGCTATACTCAGGCCCAAGTCGTCGTGGTCCTGGTCACTAACGAGAGGGGATTCGTCTATCACCTTTCATATGCAGTGTTTATGTTTTTTGTTTGATTCACAAGACTCGGAGATTGCCTTCTTAATGCTTGATTCATCTTTAATTCGTGTTCATAGTTTCACAAAACTTTAGGCTTTCTTAGAAAAAGTAGATGTAAATGATAACTTCATAATAGCAAAGCTACGGTAGTAATCGGATAACATATAAAGGAGTAAGCCTGTACGTAGAACTTATTATGTACAAGTAAAGCTAGATTGTATCACAAGCATTAGTATGGGATCAAAATATATCTACTTATATACGTGTTTTATCCGTTGGTGTTTGCGATGGGATATGTTTATTTTTCGTACTTACCTCAAAACATTTTGAGAAAATAGTATAGATACATATTGTGACACTCATGCTCTATAGACTTGATAAGATCATTTAGTGCGAAATTTGGTCTCAACTCTTTCAAAATATCAATCACATGAGCACGATTCAAAATGCCAAACTTGTATACTTTTGCATGGCATCGCATACATTCCAAAAATGCAATGGTTATATGTACCAACATGATTTTGAAGGTTTGTCGAATTTATATTAACACCCAACATTTACAAAAGGATCTTTGTACTTTGTCCTTAGACCGATCTAAAAGAAACCGCCAACTGGATGCGCCTTACTAGAAGTACATGTCTAACAACAACATTAGCAAAGCTAAGACTTACACATTAATAACCCAAGTCCCAAAAAATAGGGATTCTAGCGATTTATGTGTCGAGTGGTTTCATTGTTGTCGGCCCATGTTTTTTTTTGGAAGCCCGATTTGCTTCTTTTGTTAGTTGGTTGAAGGCTCAGTCAGTGGTGGGTAAAATTGAAGCTCCTTGTCAATAATATTATACATGCTACTTGTTTATAGTTATCGGAGTTATATAGCCAAAGTTTCAATTTTTCATAACCAAAATACATTTCCTAAACATTGCATCTGTGAAAAGCGAAAAAAAAACAATACAAAATGCATTCCGCAATTGCAAAAAACAAACATCCAAAACTGAAGAAACACTAAGTGACCCCGGCAGATTACGGATAATCTTAGGGTCAAGTAGATGTTTCCCACGAGGGTTAGGTCCGGCAAAGATGGTTATTCTTCTGATGACCTGCAAAACAGACACCGTGAGCTCGTCACTGAGAAGGGGGGGGGGGTACCTCCCTGTGACCACCCTCCGGCGTGAGAATCAGACTAGATTGCTCTGAATATAAATGTATATTAAGAGAAATAGCTAGAGCAGATAAGATATGTGATGGTATAAGATAGTATATGAGAGTATATCATAGATGATGATACCGTTCCAAGGTTTTGGAGTATTTATAGCCGAAGGTAGGTTTCCAAGCAGGTACAGCCAGCTGTATAATATTCCTTTTCTACCAACTGTGGGCTACGCACGTACCATGTTGGTGGTTGGTGGGTAGGCAGCGGCTGATAGTGACATGGTCGGCTGTGTACTATTCCTTTTCCACCAACTGCAGGCTATGTACGTGCCACGATGAGGATTGGTGAGTAGGTAGCGGCTGATAGTGACATTAAGTACTAGAGCGTGCTGCTCGTCGTACTGTTGTCAGTGAGCTGTCACCCTGTGATTGGTTCATGGGCTGCTTTGGTCAGATCTTGTCTATTTTGTCCATACCTTGGCAGGTATAGTACAAAAGATCCTCTAGAAGCGTACGGACTGGCTCATTTGGGCGGGAGTATTCCCGCCTTGCTCATTCCTTCTTCAGGTGACATTACTGAATTATTGAGAGTTAGTGCCTTGTGCGTGTAGCCTTGCTATTAGTGCGGGTAGCCTTCCCTGATGGCTTGTATCCGCAGCTGCGGGAACAGGCGGGGTACTTCACCATTGGGAGGCTTTTCCTGCGGGAACAGCTTGCGTACTGCGCGTAAGGTCTTCATCTCTCTGAGCATGGTGGGTCCTGCGGAACCAGTTGGTCTTTGCGCAGACGTCCCTCTTCAAGGTGAGTCTTGCGGGTCCAACTGGGCTCTGCTGGGACCTACCTCTTCAAGTCCCCCCAGTCCAATGTTCTTCTCATGAATTGTTAATAAGTGAGGTGAACTTTTGGACTTAAGCAAGGGGTTTTGAAAGGGTTTTTAGTTTTAAGGTTGTCCGTGGGGATTCTTCCCGCGGTTTCCCTAATGTCAAGTGCAGAAATTCCCAACTTTTCTGCTTGATCTTTGGGTATGATGCGGGTAGGTGTGTAACTTCCTCGTAAGTCAGGAGCGTTGAGTTTCATTTGTGTAGATTCTCCACGAGGTTTTGGTAGTTTGACATAGTGATCAATTATGTTAAACAACCAATTCCATCTTGGAGCTTCAAACAATCTAGTTCTCAACGTTCCTGCTATGCGGGGATGTTATTTCCCTTTCACAAGCATGGCCCAGAAGATCCTTCTTGGTTTTAATTCCCTGCAAGTGCTAAGTATGTGAAGGGTTTCGCCTTGACACTGTACCCGCACTCGTCTTATAGTTACTTGACTTCCAAGGTATTCTTGGCTTTAATTCCCTGCAGGTGCTAAGTATGTGAAGGGTTTTGCCTTGACACTGTACCCGCACTCGTCTTATGGTTTCTTGGTTACCAAGGTATTCTTGGCTTCAATTCCCTGCAGGTGCTAAGTATGTGAAGGGTTTCGCCTTGACACTGTACCCGCACTTGTCTTATGGTTTCTTGGTTACCAAGGTAAGGGGTATATTCCCTCTTATTTTTGAATCTTTGAATCTTTTTGAATCTTTTTGACTTGCTTTATAAACGTTATATGACTTGCTCATGCATAATATAGTTTAATTTGGCACTTGTTTTGCCTCATAAACAATATATGATTCGCTCGTGCATACTTTAGTTTAACTTAGCAATTTTCCAAGTGTTTTAGATAAGTTAACCTTTCGACGCGTGGTTGTCAATAGGTTAGTGTTCAGTTTCCTCTATCATGATTGTGCGGGTAGGACCGTCACTTTCATTTAGTGGGATGACCAATCTTCACCTATAACTGACCTGCGTGAAGGTTTTCCTCATCTTTTCCTTAGAAATTTTTGCCGTTTTGTGTTTATGCGGGTTTTGCCGCCTTCCACACGCAACGACTTACTTCCCCACTTATTTATGCGGTGAATACCGGCATATCAGTGTTTTGAATAAGTTAACCTTTCGACGCGCGGTTGTCAATAGGTTAATATTCAGTTTCCTCTATCATGGTTGTGCGGGTAGGACCGTCACTTTCATTTAGTGGGATGACCAAACTTCACCTATACTGAACTGCGTGAAGGTTTTCCTCATCTTTTCAGAAATTTCTAAGTGTTTTGAATAAGTTAACCTTTCGACGCGTGGTTGTCAATAGGTTAATGTTCAGTTTCCTTTATCATGATTGTGCGGGTAGGACTGTCACTTTCATTTAGTGGATGACCAAACTTCACCTATAACTGACCTGCGTGAAGGTTTCCTCATCTTTTCCTTAGAAATTTTTGTCGTTTTTTTGTGTTTATGCGGGTTTTTTGCCGCCTTCCACACGCAACGACTTACTTCTTTCCATATTTATGCGGTGAATACCGGCATATCAGTCTGGAAAGTTCATAAGTATAAATGTAAGACCATCAGCGTCAATGTGATTTGGAGAATCATTTCCATTAGAAGTGGCTCTAGGCCTTTTATTTACAAGTTTGGAATTGATCTACATGCAGCCTGTGTAATTGAGCTCCCTTCCATGTTCTTGGGATGTGGGTGTCATCGAGCCTTTCGAGCCGATATGCACCTGGTTCGGAATCTCGTTGTTTACGCAGTATGTAGTCTCCAACATTGAAGCTGCAGTTTCATCCGTGTTTTCCCCAACTGGGGTTCTACACGCATTAGCCTGCTTAGCGTCCATTACGCCACGAGGTGAGTGAGTTTCCCATTTCTGACGAATGCTTCGACGACGTCCTTCAAGGCTACGCATTCCTCCGTGGTGTGGCCTTTTGTCCTGTGGAAGTCACATGATTTGCTTTGATCAGCGTTTGGACGCTGTCGGATTATTGGAGCCTCTGGCCATGGGAGCCTCTCGGTGGCAAATATCTCGGTGACGCTTTTGGTGAGTGGCGTCCATCTGGAGTTCCGGTTCGACGACTACATGTTATTCTTTCCGCCTAACCGAGGGTGCGAGCCGGATGAGGTGCCAAAGTTTACCCTTGACTGCCAAATACCAAGCTTCCTCTTTTTGTTTTGTCGGGCGGTAAGGACGTTGTTTTCTCTTGTTTTTTGAGTGTAGAGGTTTGTACTCTGGGGAAGATCTCTACCCAGTTGCTTTTCCGTTTCCGCGAAGCGCTTGGCCGCCGTCATGATGGCATCCCATGTGGATGGCATGCCATCTTTACCTATCAACGTGCGGATAAGCTCTGGGTATTCGGCGCCCTGGATGAAAGCGGCGCGAACAAGATCTTCGCTTATGGTGCCCAGACTCAGCTTTTTCGAGTTGAAGCGAGTGATGAAGTCTAGTAAAGATTCATCCTCTTCTCTAACGCTGTTGAGGATCGTCCACTGCTCTTCAGTATATTTCCTCTGTTGGCTGAAGTGTTGGCTGAACTTGTGTTGGAAGTCCGCCCAATCATAGATGTGGTGGACCGGTAAACGATCAAACCACGCCCTGGCCGCTCCAACCAGCGTCATCTAGAACATATAACACCACGTGGGTTCCGTCCAGTTGCTGACGGTTGCCCCCGCTATGAATCTGTTCAAGTGATCATCTGGGTCGGATATGCCATCATAAGTGCCGATGTTGGACATCTGTTTGGCACTCTTCGGGGCGATTGCTTCCGCAATGTCCCTCGCAAATTTGGAAGTTCCCGCATTTGCAACAGTTTGTCTGAAGGTTTTAGAGAAGTCTCGTGGGTTTCCACCCGCGTTTTTTGGTTTAAAGGTTTCTCCAAAATTTCTTCTGTGGAAATCTGCTTGTTTACGCTTCCCTTTCGCCCTATGGCGCGGGTTTGCGTCACTGTCAAATTCTTCCCAATCTTTATCATACTCGCACTCATTACTCATGTTGAGCTGTTGTCGAGTGCTTCCGAATTCGTCAGCCTGTTGGAGTGAACGTAAGCGTTCATCCAACTCAGTTTGGAATTCCTTCTGACGTGCTTCCGCTCACGCTTTAACTTGATCAAGTGTTTGG
>NW_027497743.1:0-129445 GCF_021521415.1 Bidens hawaiensis | reverse complement strand
GATCTTCATCATCTTGATAAACATTCCAACCTGATAATCTGTAAATGCGTACAAAATAGAATAAGTTTATCAACACGACGTTTTTGGGTAAAGGGGTTCACCCGGTTAAATGCATTCACACATCCAAAAAATACAAGTAATATGACAGAGTGCCATATTAGTTCTCAAGTATGACATGCCATACAAGAGTAGACAAAACAAAACCACCAAAACTGGTAAACACAGCTAAAGCTTACACAAGAACTAAGGAAAAAACAAAACAAAAAACAAATCAACCATTATCATCAATTTGATGGGAAACTCCCCGCGGAAAGTGCCAATCCTCGAGAACCCGATTAACCCGTTCCGAATTCTTGAACTTTAGAGTCATAAGCTTTAGGCGAGTACCCCTAATAATTTCTTCAGCAACAGTCGTAGGAGTCTTCAAGGAGTTCCTGAAAAGCCGGTTATTTCGCTCCTTCCAAATAACGTACACCGACGCCCCAAATAACAGCCGATTAACAACATTATCAATAGAGTTGGACCTTCCAAATTGAGACACATATTGGAGAATATTCGCCCAACCATTTCTGCACCCCTGAAACTTCCCCTTCATTTTTACAATACTCCAAACCTCAGAAGAGAACTTACAGTCAAAGAAGAGATGATTACGAGAATCCGGCTCTCCATTACAAAGAAGGCAGCAATACAAGTTATGATTTGGATACCCACCAATCTTCCACCCCATAATACGATTCTGCGTGCTCAACCTGTCATGAATCACAGTCCACAACATAAAGGAGTGTTTTGGAACACATTGAGAGAGCCAAACAACATGCACCCAGGACACCTTATCCGCCGGTCTCCGAAGAATATGCCATATACCTGAAGTCGAGAAATTCATTGAAGTCCCATTCTCATCCAAAACCACTATCTTGTCCCTCATATCCGGACAAAGACTTACATCTTTTAAGTTCGAAAGAATTGGGTATCTCAACGACCAATCAGGCGGCCAACCCCAGTTATTATGATGAACAACATCACTGACACAGGTCTCTAAAGACAATCCAGCCCGATGAATTGCTCTAGGGTTGATATAATCAATTAAAGGACAAAGAACATCCCATTTATCGTACCAAACTGAAGTAGCTCTCCCATTACCAATTTCATGCCATATAAACTGTCTAATACGGGGACGAAACTGAAGAATTTTCCTCCACCCCCAAGTACACGAGTTAGGAATCTGCAAGCTCCAAAAATTTCGCCCCTTCATTTTATACTCATGAACCCATTTAACCCACAACGAATTACGAACATTGATTAAACTCCAAATATGATAAACCAGAAGAGAGTTATTGACATCCCGGATACGCCGGATACCCAAACAACCTTCACATTTCGGCCGACACACCATATCCCAAGAGACTTTATGCTTTCCCTTATTGTGACCATAGTCCCAAAGGAAATTTTTAATCTGTTTCTCAAGATCAGCAATAAGTCTAGAAGGGAGTGAAAACACAGCAGACCAATAAATATATAAGGACGACAGAACAGACCTGACCAGCTGCAGTTTACCCGCAAAGGACAAAGTTTTATTCTTCCAATCTCCAATCCGACTATCCATACAATCCAGCAACCTCTTACAATCACGGTAATTTAACCTCGTGGAAATAAGTGGAACTCCCAAGTATTTAACCGGGAGCCTTCCCTCAACGAAGGGCATAATACTCAAAATACCACTTTTAACGCGGTCCGGGACATTACAGAAAAACGCGGTACTTTTCGGAACACTCGGAGTAAGCCCGGACACATCTTTGAAATCATTCAGAGCCCCCATAATAGTTTTAGCAGAATTCACATCACCTCGAGCAAACAGGAACAAATCATCCGCAAAGCAAATATTGATAATATTTAATTTTTCACAATAGCGATGAAAACGGAACGAGCGTTCAATACGAACCTTTCAATGCAAAATTAACGTGAGAGCTTGCATAACCAGTGTGAAAATATAAGGGGACATCGGATCTCCCTGTCTCAGACCTCTTTTACCACTAAAGAACCCGTGTAAGTTCCCATTAACGGATATCGAAAAGGAAGAAGTGGTTATGCACTCCATTATCCAATGAATCATCTTATCGTGGAAACCATACCCAAAAAGAATATCACGAATGAAGTCCCAACTGACCGTATCGTAAGCTTTCTGGATATCAACTTTAAAAGCACATCTAGGCGGACCATTATTAGTGTGATAATTATGCATTAACTCTTGGGTCAAAAGGATGTTATCAGAAATCCTACGCCCAGGCACAAACGCAGACTGATTGATATCAATTAACGACTCCAAACCCTTCATCATACGAACCGAGATAATCTTGGTAATGCATTTATATAAAGTGTTGCAGCACGAGATGGGGCGAAAATCATTAGGAGTCACAATGTTGGTCACTTTGGGAATAAGGGCAATAATAGTGTGGTTTACCTGTTTAAGGAGACTTCCTTTTCTGAAAAATTCATGAACCGCCAAACAAACATCTTTCCCAACAATATCCCAAGAACTTTTGAAGAAAGGCGAGGAGAACCCATCAGGACCCGGCGCTTTGGAATTCCCAATAGAGAAAAACGCATCCTTGATTTCCAAATCGGATATAGGTCTAACCATAAGCTCCGCCTGAGAGGCCGTGAGCTTAGTAGTAAAAATCTGATTATCCGGTTTTCTCAATGGTTGCAAATCTGAACCAAAAATGTTCCTAAAATGATTAACAAACACTGAAGGAACATCCAACCCCTCAAATAAACGACCCTGAGCATCACTTATAATATCAATACGACCCCTATGGTTTCGCATTTTCAAGGAATTGTGAAAGTACGCAGTGTTAGAGTCACCAAGCTTTAACCAATCAACTTTTGCCTTCTGTTTAAGGAATTCTTCCTCATCTTTAGCCGCCTCATGATAAGCCTTGAGATAACTACTCTGCTCCCGAATCATCTCCAAATTAGTAGGATCAATGTCTAGAAGGGTTTGACAAGCATCCAGAAGGGTTCTCAGATCATTAACTTTCTTGTGGAGATTGCCTTGCCGGTGCAGCAAAGAACGGATAGGATGTTTTAAGTTTTGGAGTTTCTTTACCACGCGAAACATGTGATAACCATTCACCTCAATATTCCAGCCGTTAGCAATAATATCATTATAACCCGGTTTTCCAATCAAGAAATTAGGGAATTTAAACAGTTTAGGCTTACCTTTAATAAGAGAGGGGAATTTCAATAGACATGGAGAGTGGTCTGAGATCCGGTATGGAAGGAACACCGCCGAAGAATCATTAAAAATCTCCATGAACTTAGAGTTTCCCATCACCCTATCAAGCTTTTTGAAAAGACCCATACCCGTTTTCGGTTTATTGCTCCAAGTGAATTGGAGTCCGACCCCATTATTATCCTCAACTTCAATGTTCTTAACACAATCACGAAAATCAAGCATCCCAGTGGAAATTTTGGAAGAACCATGCAAGCTGTCTTCCAAATTAAGAGCACAATTAAAATCTCCAAGTAAAGCCCAAGGTTTACCACGAGTGAATTGTTTATGAACAGCAAGATTATGCCATAGCTCCCTTCTTTTCAAATAACAATTCTCAGCATACACGAAAGAACCATACATCACCTTGCTATCAAGCTTAAACTTTAACTGAACGTGAAGAACCTGGTTCGAATAATCAATAACCATAAGATCAACCAAATCCGTATTCCACCCCACAATAATCCGAGTACCTTTATCACAAACACTACCATTGCTGGTCCAATCCCAATTTTTACAAATCTTCTTACAAACATCAAAAACCGCGTTTAATTTGACGTGAGACTCAAGAATAGCACACACCTGAATATTATTCTCTTGGATTACCTTACGAACCTCTTTTTGTTTAAGAGGGCGGTTCAACCCTCTTATATTCCAAGTGGCGATGGTACCCATTAAACACCCAATTCACCGGGTGTGCTTGCACCCTCAGAACCAATATCCGCTTTCATAGCTTTAGCCACATCCGTAAACAGCTCCTCCACATCATCATCATCTGCATCACTTTCCGATTCATCCGCCAAATTACCAAACCGGTTACTTGTTTGGACAGCATGCTTTTCCTTTAACTGGACCCCCACAGCCATAGGAGTTGTAGGTTTACCCACAGGATGATTAACTTGTCCATGAGCAGGTGGTTTATTTATAGGTTGTGACACAGCAGGTTTAACGACCGGTCGATAGACAAGATTATGTTTTTTGACAATAACTTTTTTCTTTCCCTTCACCCTCTGGAAACCATCATCATTAGTGACTTTCGTTGGTTCTTCATTTAACTTTTTATCATGAACTTGTTTCGGGCATTGAGTGTTCGAATGACCAAACACCTCACATAGAGAACATCTGGGGGGCTCCCAATCATATTCAATCTTAATCTCCGAGATCTTATTTGTCCCCCCCCCCCACGTATCCGGAACAGCAACATCAAGCTTCCTTTTAATATCCTGATTTGCCAGAAGCTCAACCTGGACTCTAGCAAAGCTACTTCTTCCCCACGATTCCTTACACATATTGGCAGTATAAGAATCCATACTTATCGGATCCCCAATTCTTGAAGCGAGCAGACTTAGACCCTCCTCAGTAAAAGCACCCAGGGGAATGTTTTGTAATTTGACCCAAACCGGAATAGACCGTACATCCTCCTTCTCCAAATCTGCCTCCATAGTCCAAATATGAAGAATAATTGGGACATTCCTAATCATCCAAGGACCATCTTCAATCAGCTTCATCATCCCAGCTTCCGTATGAAACTTGAAAAAGAAAAACCCTTTCGCATTCATCATAAGTCTCGTAAGCCCATATTTGTTCCAATTTTTCTTAGCAAAATCCTCAACAACCGGAAAAGGAAGCCTGTTACCCAAAAAATAGCCAAATAAAGTATTATTAAACCTTTCGTTAACTTTCTTGACAGATTCAACCGGGATAACCACATCAACTCCTTCCATTGTTGACTCCACATTTACTTTTCTTAATGTTACCTTCGATGTCTTGTTTTCAAGTTGGACAACACTCACATACGAAGGCTTTGACTTTTCCATATGTTTTTCCTTCCCTACATCCCTCTGAACATTAGAAGATTCAGATCCAAACACCTTGTTGTCGTCCGAGACAAAGGCTGAAAAACCTTCATCATGTTGCCAATTTAACGAGTCTGATCCAATAGCCTTTATATCACTCGAACAACCACTATCTTTGTTCCCCATGGCTGAACACCCACCATCTTTTTTGCTAACATCATTTAGAGGAGCAATGAATGTAGTGTTTGCAGCAAACGAAACACACGCACCCGTAGCATTAGGGTTTCCCGATGAACCAGTTTTCAGAGCCCCCCTACGAGGGAGAACCCCATCAATGTTCGTTACCCGATTAGCTGAGAACCCTTGCATAACACGTTCAACAAAATCGTTTCCTCCCTTCTGTTCCATGCCACCCCAAGTCGGTCACAAAACAGCCAAGAAAACCCAAAAAATAAAGATCAATATCGGCCAAACAATCAAAACCAAATCGGCCAAGATCCAAAACAAGATCAAGATCAAGATTAAGAAAATCTCAGCCAAGATCCACTCAGCCAAGAAACCCTAATCAAGATCAAGAACCAGGATCAAGAACCAAATCTGCCAAAATCTGCCAAAATCAAGATCAAGATCTGCCAAATCTGCCAAATCTGCCCAAAATCAGCCAAAATCAAGAACCAAATCTGCCAAAATCAAGATCCAAATCTGCCAAATCTGCCAAATCTTCCAAAATCAGCCAAAATCAAGAACCAAATCTGCCAAATCAAGATCCAAAGAACCAAACCAGCCAAGAACAATCACCAAGATCAAGAACAATCACCAAGATCAAGAACAAGAACAATCAAACTCAAGATCAAGAACAATCAAGATCAAGATCAATCAGCCAAGATCAATATCCAAGGAACCAAATCGGCCAAACCAAGGAACCAATCAGCCAAGAAACCCTAATCAAGATCGGCCAATGGAACACGAAGGATCAAGATTAAGAAAACCTTAGGATCGATCAAGAACAAACAACCCTAACCTTGATTAACCACAAGATCCTTAATCAATTAATAGGATAGTATCGATCTAACTAAACTATAACAATAGCCGTGATCAATAACCAACCAACTAAGCAATCAGAATCAAGGATTGGATCAAGATCAAAGCAACAAAAGACCAAGAAAAGCCAAAACCCTATGCAGCCGATTGCATAGGGTTAATCATCAAGTCGCCTTCTAGAGAGAGAAAACCCTAGAGAGAAAACGTTTTAACAATTCACCTTGTTTTACTTTTCTTAACCACTACGTTTCTACTTCTTGAAGAAACGTTTATCAACAGTCTTTATCAACACGACGTTGAGCAACAAAATCACCAGTTTTGACACTAACAATAATATATATAAGAAAACCACAAAACTATTATCTGTGAGTATAACAATCAAACCATAGCATGTAAACATTGCAAGCAAATAATTATGCGTGGGCTAAACCGCTGCCATGCGAATCGGTTATTGGTTACATGATAGAATAATTGAGTTGTCGGTGAAACCATTGTCATGCGATCGGAAGCCGGCCACTACGACATGACGTGGTTATAATGATGGATCCCTACGAATGCGATAAATAAACACATAAACAGATAACAAATATGTAACATCCCGTTTTCTCGTTTCGGTTAATAAAATAGATATGAGTTATAGACTTGGGTTAAAAAGGAAAGGAATAAAGACCATGGTCTTAAGCCCATGACCCATCATATATAAACAATAATTTCCCATTAATCCATTCATTTCCACTAACTCCATACACCATCAAAAACATACACTTAGCTCTCTCTCATCCTACTTTCTCTCTCTAGCCGAAATCACCAAGAAACCCGAGCATCAACCCGTGGTAATGATAGTATGATATTGTATAGATCCAAACCCGCTAGATCTAGTAGCGAAACGAAGAGCCGACACGTTTAAACCGTTCAAATCATGGGATCGGGGTGGGATCGGGGTGGAATCGGGTATAAACGGATCAAAAGATGAGCTTAGGAGTCATCCTAGCTCAGATCTGGATCGAACGGGACGAAAAACGGTGAAAAACGGTTGAAAACAAGCAAGATCTCGCATTTCCGGCAAGATCCCGGTTTTCCGGCGATGACGGCGTCGGAAAAACATGTTCGAGGATGTCAGAGAATGTTCAGACATTCTGACCTAACCCTAGTTCGTTAGCGGGGAAAGGACGAACTAGCAAGTAATTCGTTAAGGAAAGATAACGAATTATCTTCATTCGTTAAGGTCCAATTCGTTATGATAACCAGTTCGTTATAAGGTCTAATTCGTTATGAGGACTGGTTCTTTATAAGGGTTCAATTCGCTAAGAAGTTCAATTCATTAACCAGACCAAACGAATAAGATCCAGCTCATTATAAGTCCAATTCGTTATAAGGACCAATTCGCTATAAAGGGCAATTCATTATGAAGTAACAAATTAGCCAATTCGTTATGGAAGACAGAAGTAACGAATGAACCCCAATTCGTTAAAGAGCAGAATAACGAAGTAGACTTTAAAAAAATTACTGAATGGTCCATGGACATAGAAAAGAATGAATTAATTACAAAATAGCCCTTGAAGTTTATTAATTTATAGAAGATACCTTAAAGGATTGAGAGATTAACAATAAAATATTATCATGAAATCCTAATGGAAAATGTGTTAAGACAGTTAATGAAAATAAAATTTTTCCAAGTTGACCTGGCAGCTTAACCCCAGCCAGGGGCTCTGCCCCTTAGACCCCGCTAGGGGCTGCCGCCCTAGAACCCTGCTGCTAGGGGCGCTGCCCCCAGACCCCCGTTCGTTGAGGATAATAATTAGACTAAGATACGATATGGAAAAATGATAGTTAATTGATACGCATAATCGTTATACAGTTAGTCGTGCCCAGCTAAAGAGAGGATTAACCATTAACGGTGAACGCAACAGGACTCAGGTGAGTTTCTAGCCCCATTACTTGTTATGTTTTCGGGGCTGTGTGCATTACTCGATGTGATTAGTTAATACACTTACCTTAAGTGGTAAGTGTATGCCTTATATAAATTTGTTTGAATGAATGCTTGACGGTGCATGAACGATCTTCGGATATTGCATGTGCCGTCGGGTGATAGTTTGAAGATATGAACGATATGTATATAAAGTATGAATGATTGTCTTGTCGGTACGCGAACGATCTTCGGATGTTTCACGTATTATCAAGTTATAATGTTATGTATAATGTGCGAATGATGTATACATATGTTATGAATGAATGTAAGAGATAGTCAGGTACAGAAGAAAGGGACTAATCCCTAATAATACTCAAGGTAGAAAGGGACCGGACCCTAATAATATCTGCGGTAGAAAAGGGTCCGAGCCCTTTATAAATCTCGAGGCAGAAAGGGACTGAGACCTAATAATATTCAAGGCAGAAAATGGACTGGACCCCAATAATATCTGAGGCAAAATCGAATAATGTAAAGTAGAGTTTAGAATAAAGTATGAAGGTAAGTATGTATATTATGAACGAGTTATGAAAGTATGAAGTACGTATGGAAGTACGTAGTTATGAATGTATTGTATGTTGTATGATTAACTAGAACTCACTCAGCGTAGCTGACTTTTAGTATGCACGCATGTTAACATATTGAGACAGATGGTTTGAGTGGGACACATGGCAGGATTGAAGATGCTGGCATCTAAAGACTTGTCGTGATGTTTGAAATACTATGTTTTATATTATGTTTTTAAAAAGACAAGTAATGGGTTTTTGTAATGAATGGTTGACTTTTATATTATTCCGCGAAATTTTTAATTAACTCTGATATTTAGAAATGTGTTTATGAGTAAATCCAACGTCCAAAGTAGGGCACCAGTTACGGGTCCTTACAAGTTGGTATCAGAGCAAAGTTCGAGAGATTTAAGCATCCTACATGCTTAGACTCAAACAGAGAATGGGATTTAAGAAAGAAAACAAAGAAGATGCCAGTTCAAGATAGCCATGTGTCACTCAAGCAAGCTCAGTAACGGTAAAGTGTATGGTTAAATAATGAATGTTAATGTTAGCTTAACTGCTAAAGAATGGATATGTGTATGTAGGGATAGGATTTCCTGATTGTTTGATTGATTAACTGTTTAAGAGTAGAATTAGCACAAATAGACTCATTAGAGGAAGTGTATAGGACACGGAAAGTAACGTGATCAGCTAATCACAGCTGGCCATTGTTATTACCTGTTAACCTTACTATCCTTGTACTAAATGGTTCCTTAAGTGATGACGTTTGTGTTTCCTTATAGAATACAAATGGCTGGAGCTAAGGAAGTTGCTGGAAGTGGAGGACGTACAGGACGTCTTTGTAGGCCACTAACACTGAGGGAGAAGGAAGTGCAGCTGGTCGAAATCCGAGCAACAACGAAGGGGTTCAACTGGATCCAGCAATTCAAGCTGCCATTGTCCAAGCGGTAGCAACTGCTGTGAAGAACATGAATCCCGAGAAATCTACTTGGAAGTCTAGGGAAAAGAGTAGGAAATATGATGAGGAGGAAATAGAGGAATCAGGTGTGGTTAAGTCGGTGAAGGTCGTTAATAGGAAAAGCGGCCGAGGTGGGTGCAACTATAAGTCTTTCAAAGGTTGTGATCCACCGAAGATAACTGGCTTGGGAGACGCAATCGCTACTCTCCAATGGATAACCTTGATGGACAAGGTTATCCGAATCAGCGAATGTCGTCCCGACCAGGCTGTGGGTTATGCTACCCGGTCTTTTGGTGACGAAGCCATGTATTAGTGGGAATATGTGGAAAAGAGGAAAACACGGGAGAAGATCAAAGCTATGAGGTGGGGTGATCTGAAGGAATTGGTGATGAAGAGGTTTTGTGTGGATGCGGAAGTTCGAAGGGTTGAAATGAAATTCTTGAGTCTGAAGGCCGGTAAGATGACACACCGCGAATATACCACTGAATTCGACCGTATGTCAAGGTTAGTGCCGGACTTGGTGAACACTGAGGCCAAGCGGATCAAGTGTTACCTTAGGGGGCTGCCACAGAATGTTCGCGTCTTGGTCAAGGCTGGTAGACCGGGTACTTTTGATTCTGTTGTAGGACTCGCAGAGATGGTTTACGACGACTTGTCTGCAGATGATGTGGTGGTGGAAGAGAAGAAGGATAAGAAATGGGTTGATCCTGTTAAATGACCCGGTACTCGGTTATGGAACCCTTGGGACAAGAAGCAGATGGTATGGGAGAAGAAGTCGTGTAAGACTTGTGGCAAGGAACATGGTGGCGAGTGCAGATGGAGTAAGGGCTTAAACGTTTGTTATAAGCGTGGGAAGAGTCTTGCTGGTGAGTGCAAGTTCGATACAAATGCCTGTAACAAGTGCGAGAAGGTGGGGCATGACACTCCAGAATGTACCGCAAAGTCCGCATGATACAAGTGCGGTAAGACGGGTCACTATGCTAGGGAATTCACCAAGGGTGAAGCTGGATAAAGTGGGAAGAAGGATGGAGACCAAGCTAGTCCAAGGACTAGAGCCTATATGCTGACTCATGAACAAGCTAAATAAATTCCAGATGTTGTGACTTATACGTTTTCAGTAAACGGTATTTCTGCTTCAGTATTATTTGATTCGGTTGCGATAAAGGTTTCGTAGCTACACCATTTAGTAAACTAGCTAAAATAAAATGTTGCCGAGTGTCTGAAACCTTCATAGTAGAAAACGCTAGTGACACCTCGGTAAAAATAATGAAAATGGTTAAGAATTATAAGATAGAATTAGAGGGACATGAGTTCCCTGATACATTGTATCTTATGACCTTAGGAGGGTTAGATGTAGTGATGGGAATGGATTTGGTTGTGTTGGTGCATTTTGTGACCGTCGCTATGCAATTCTGACCAGCGGAACGCCAACGGCGAAGTTAGCACAACTTCGCCTTAGGCGAAGTTATCACAACTTCGCCTTAGGCGAAGTTAGAACAACTTCGCCTACTGAAGCCCAGGCCCGTGAATGTTTGTCTATATATAGTTGTGTCTTGTTTAGTTTTAGGTATCTAGAAATCAGTGTGTGTTTGAGCAGCTTGTTTATTGAGAGAGAGTAAGAGACTAGAGTCGTGTGAGACGACCCGAGGTAGAGCTCACCTCGGGTCAGTCGTGTTTTCTGTTTTTGTTACGGTATGTAACGTGATTATTTTATATATGAATCTGCAGATTTGTTTATCCCGTTCTAGTATTTGTTTGTGTATTTGATCGTGTACGTGTTTGTGTTATTTGTCTGTACACCATAAACGAGTCTAGGAGGATTCCGCACTCCTAGACCTCGTGCGGATCTCGTATCGATCGGCGACGCCCCGGAGGGACTTACAGGTTGTCTGAATATGAAGCTCGGATAGTTTGTAAGATTAGGATAATAAAGCTAAAGTCCTTGGATGGTAGTGCGGTGACGATTTATGGTGATAAGGAAAGTTATGGGCTTAATGTCATTTCGATGATAAAAGCCGAGGGTTTGTTAAGGCGAGTGTGCGGTGCCTACCTGACGTATGTTTTCAACGCTACGGTCGAGACGAAATAAATGAAAGATGTTCCTATCGTGTGCGACTACCCAGAAGTATTTCCTGAGGATCTTCTGGGGTTGCCACCGGAGCGGGAGATAGATTTCCAGATAGATTTAATACCAGGAGCCCAGCCTGTCGCGAAAGCGCCTTACCGTCTTGCACCGTCCGAAATGAAAGAATTGATGTCCCAACTGCAAGAACTTCTCTACAAAGGTTTCATAAGACCAAGTGTTACCCCGTGGGGCGCACCGGTGTTGTTCGTGAAAAACAAGGATGGAATTATGAGAATCTACATAGACTATCACAAGTAGAACAAGCTTACGGTAAAGAACCGATATCCTTTGCTAAGGATTGATGATCTGTTTGACCAACTGCAATGTTCAAGTTGGTTCTCCCGAATAGATCTCAGATCAGGCTATCATCAGCTGAAGGTGAAAGAGGCAGACATCCCTAAAACAGCGTTTCGGACGCGGTATGGACACTACGAGTTCTTCGTGATGTCATTCGGTCTAACAAATGCTCCCGCAGCATTTATGGACATGATGAATAGGGTGTGTCGGCCTGTGTTGGATAACTCAGTTATCATCTTTATCGATGATATATTGACCTATTCAAAAAACGAGTATGATCATGCCGAGCATCTGAGAGAAGTATTGGAGACTCTGAAGAAAGAAAAGTTGTACGCTAAGTTTTCGAAATGCGCATTTTGGTTAAGAGAAGTGCAATTTCTAGGTCACGTGATTAATCCTGAAGGAATTACCGTAGATCCAGCCAAAATTGAGGCGATAACGAATTGGAAGACTCCACAGAATCCGACTGACATACGAAGCTTCTTAGGGTTAGCTGGCTACTATAGGAGATTCATCGAAGGTTTCTCCAAGATAGCCACGCCGTTGACCAGTATGACCCGAAAGTCGATAGTATTCAGTTGGGGTAAGTTTCAAGAAGAAGCTTTAGAGAAATTAAAGAAAAAACTCATGCAAGCTCCAATCCTTGCTTTGCCCGATGGTGACGAGGATTTGGTTGTTTATACTGATGCTTCGCATCATGGGTTGGGTTGCGTGTTGATACAACGCGGAAAAGTGATAACTTATGCGTCTAGACAGTTGAAAGTCCATGAGATTACTTATCCGACGCATGATTTAGAGCTAGCAACAGTAGTGCACGCTCTTAACATATGGAGGCACTATCTGTATAGTACTAAGTGTACTATCTACACGGATCATAAAAGTTTAAAGTACTTCTTCGAGAAGAAAGAGCTAAACATGAGGCATAGAAGATTGTTAGAGTTGATAAAGGATTACGACTGCGACATTAATTACTATTCGGGTAAAGCTAATGTATTCGCTGATGCGCTAGACGTAAGAATGAGGAAGTCCTTGCAACAGTGAAGTCATACCAGTTGATTATGAATTTAAGTCTTTTTGAAGATATCATCAAAGTGCAGTCAGAGGTACTGGTAGACGAAGGGCTAGTAAAGAAAGATAGGATTTGCGGTCAGCAAGACAAATTGATGGAAAACACTCATGGAGTTAAGACTAGGTTTGATCGTATGTGGATCCCACACCATGGAGATCTTAGAGGTCGAATCTTAGATGAAGTTCATAAGTCAAGATACTCAATTCATCCGGGAACTACGAAGATGTACCAGGATTTGAAAAGAGACTACTGGTGGCCAGGAATGAAGAATGATGTGGTAGATTATGTTAGTAAGTGCTTAACTTGTTTACAAATCAAGGCAGAGCATCAGAAGCCTTATGGAAAGATGTAACCTTTGGAGATACCAGAATGAAAATGGGAACACATCATCATGGATTTCATAACTAAGCTACCTCGTACAGCTAAGCATCATGATACCATTTGGGTGATAGTGGACCGTTTGACCAAAAGTGCTCACTTTCTTCCTATATGAGAGGCCATCTCGTCAGAAATATTAGCAAGTTTGTTCATTAAGGAGGTGTATCTAAGCACGGAATACAGTTATCTATCGTGTCTGATAGATATACTCGATTTACTTCGAGATTTTGGAAGAAGTTCCATGAAGCTATGCGAACAAGATTGAACATCAATACAACGTATCATCCTCATACGGATGGACAGTCTGAAAAGACGATCCAAACCCTTGAGGATATGCTACGTGCTTGTGCTTTAGACTTTGGAGGAAGCTAGGATGATCATCTCCATCTAGCGGAGTTCTCCTATAACAACAGCTTCCATTCAAGTATTGGTATGCTGCCGTTTGAGATGCCTTACGGTAGTCGATGTAGAACCCCTGTGTGTTGAGGAGAGATTGGTCAGAAAGAGATGGGAAGTTTAGAAGTTGTGCAAGAAACTTCTTCAAAGTTCGATCAGATCAAGGCAAGAATGAAAGCTGCTCAAGACAGACAGAAGACGTATGCTGATAAGCGGCGATGACCGATTGAGTTTAACGGTTGTGACAATGTGATGCTCAAGGTCTCGCCTTGGAAATGAATCATTCGTTTCAGGAAGAGGGAAATTTGAGTCCGAGGTACATTGGACTATTCAAGATTTTAGATCGAGTGGGTGAAGTGGCTTACAAGCTGGAGTTGCCCGAGGAGTTAGAAGGAATTCACTCAATCTTCCATGTTTCTCATCTGAGAAAATATCTGGCTGATGACACGTCTCATGTGCCATTAATGGACATTGAGGTGGATGAACAGTTGAACTACATTGAGCAACCAATCGAGATATTTGACCGCAAGGAAAAGCAGCTTCGTCATAAAGTTTTCCCATCAATGAAAGTAATATGGAAACATCGCAAAGGATCCGATGCTACTTGGGAAGTTGAAGAAGAGATGCAGAAGTTTTATCCAGATTTGTTTCAGTAATAGTTAGGTTCCGGGGACGAAACCTCTTTAAGGAGGGAACACTTGTAACATCCCCTTTTCTCGTTTCGGTTAATAAAATTATAATGTTAAGTAGTATGAGTTAGTCTTGTGTTGGGTTAAATAGATATGAGTTATAGACTTGGGTTAAAAAGGAAAGGAATAAAGACCATGGGCTTAAGCCCATGACCCATCATATATAAACAATAACTTCCCGTTAATCCATTCGTTTTCACTAACTCCATACACCATCAAAAACACACACTTAGCTCTCTCTCATCCTACTTTCTCTCTCTAGCCAATATCACCAAGAAACCCGAGCATCAACCTGAGGTAATGATAGTATGATACTGTATACATCCAAACCCGCTAGATATAGTCGCAAAACAACGGGCCGACACCTTTAAACCGGTAAAGTCATGGGATCCGGGTAGAATCAGGTATAAACCGATCAAAAGATGAGCTTAGGGGTCATCCTAGCTCAGATCTGGATCGAACGGGACGAAAAACGGTAAAAAACGGTGGAAAACAAGCGAGATCTCGCTTTTCCAGCGTGATCCAGGTTTTCCGGCGATGATGGCGCCTGAAAAACGTGTATGAGGATGTCAGAGAATATTCTGACATTCTGATCTAACCCTAGTTCGTTAGCGGGGAAAGGACGAACTAGCAAGTAATTCGTTAAGGAAATATAACGAATTAGCTTCATTCGTTAAGGTACAATTCGTTCTGATAACCAGTTTGTTATAAGGTCTAATTCGTTATGAAGACTGGTTCGTTATAAGGGTTCAATTCGCTAAGAAGTTCAATTCTTTAACCAGACCAAACGAATAAGGTCCAGCTCTTTATACGTCCAATTCGTTATAAGGACCAATTTGCTATAAAGGAAAATTCGTTATGAAGTAACAAATTAGCCAATTCGTTATGGAAGACAGAAGTAACGAATGAACCCCAATTCGTTAAAGAGCAGAATAATGAAGTAGACTTTGAAAGAATTACTGAATGGTCCATGGACATAGAAAAGAATGAATTAATTACAAAATAGCCCTTGAAGTTTATTAATTTATAGAAGATACCTTAAAGGATTGAGAGATTAACAATAAAATATTATCATGAAATCCTAATGGAAAATGTGTTAAGACAGTTAATGAAAATAAAATTTTTCCAAGCTGACCTAGCAGCTTAACCCCAGCCAAGGGCTCTGCCCCTTGGACCCGGCTTGGGGCTGCCGCCCCTAGAACCCTGCTGCTAGGGGCGCTGCCCCCGGGCCCCCGTTCGTTGAGGATAATAATTAGACTATGATTCGATATGGAAAAATGATAGTTGATTGATACACATAATTGTTATACAGTTAGCCGTGCCCAGCTAAAGAGAGGATTAACCATTAACGGTGAACGCAACAGGACTCAGGTGAGTTTCTAGCCCTATTCCTTGTTATGTTTTCGGAGCTGTGTGCATACTCGATGTGATTAGTTAATACACTTACCTTAAGTGGTATGTGTATGCCTTATATGAATTTGTATGAATGAATGCTTGACGGTGCATGAACGATCTTCGGATATTGCATGTTACATCGGGTGATAGTTTGAAGATATGAACGATATGTATATAAAGTATGAATGATTGTCTTGTCGGTACGTGAACGATCTTTGGATTTTGCACGCACTGTCAAGTTATAATGTTATGTATAATGTGCGAATGATGTGTACGTATGTTATGAATGAATGTAAGAGATAGTTAGGCATAGAAGAAAGGGACTGAGCCCTAATAATACTCAAGGTAGAAAGAGACCAGACCCTAATAATATCCGAGGTAGAAAAGGGATCGAGCCCTTTATAAATCTTGAGGTAGAAAGGGACTGAGCCCAAATAATATTCCAGGCAGAAAAGGGACCAGACCCCAATAATATCTGAGGTAAAATCGAATAATGTAAATTAGAGTTTAGAATAAAGTATGAAGGTAAGTATGTAATTATGAACGAGTTATGGAAGTATGAAGTACTTCTGGAAGTACGTTGTTATGAATGTATTGTATGTCGTATGATTAACTAGAACTCACTCAGCGTAGCTGACTTTTAGTATGCACGCAGGTTAATAGATTGAGACAGATGGTTTGAGTGGGAAACATGGCAGGATTGAAGATGCTGGCATCTGAAGTTTTGTCGTGATGTTTGAAATACTATGTTTTATATTATGTTTTTAAAAAGACAAGTTATGGATGTTTGTAATGAATGGTTGACTTTTATATTATTCCGCGAAAGTTTTAATTTACTCTGATATTTAGAACTTTGTTTATGAGTAAATCCAACGTCCAAAGTTGGGCACCGGTAACAGGCCTTACAAAATAGCACGTAGTCATTTAATTGTTACACAACACGAATATTAACAGCTGGCATTTGAGAATATAATAAAATGTTTAAATTGATAGTTGGTACGCATACGTCCCCAAAACATTTGAAAATAAGTAAAATAGGGGAGTGATTACTCACCTGATCAGATGAACAAAAGTCAAATGATGATGCGAGAAAGTAACATGTTAAACCTTTCGGGATTCACCGACAAGGATTCCTAGTTAATAATAATGATAATTTTATGAGATAAATTACGAATGATATAACAAATATATAAATTAGGGTTTCGATGTGATTTGAATTTTGTTTCGGATTATAATATTATTGATTGAAAGAACAATTTCTATTGATATAATTGTTGAAAAATCATTTGTTATACTTGTTATAATAAACATGTAGTCGAACTTATAAATAATTAGTTTAGATATACTTTGAGATATAATTATGATAATTTGAATATAAATATATAAATGAATAATTTTAATGATAATAATGCGTAACTAGTTTGTAACATCACGAAATTTCTAAAATAATATTAATTATATTACTTAATATTGGTGGGAAAGTTTACTCGGGTTAGTGGAGAAATAATAAAATAAAGTAGAAGTTATTATGAGTCGGGCTTGTGTTGGGTTAACTAATATGGGTAATGGACATGGATTAGAAAGGAATGGAGATGGACCATGGGCTCAAGCCCATGACCCATATATAATCACCCATAAATCCTTTCATTTTCATATATTCCATACACCACCAAAAACACACACTTAAGCTCTCTCTCATAATTCTCTCTCTCTCTATCTCTCTCTCTCTCTCTATTCGAAAACAAGAAGAAGAACCGATCCCAACTCGAGGTAATCATAGTATGATATTGTACGAACCCAAAACCGCTAGATCTAGTCACGAAAAGACGAGCTGACACCTTAAACCGTTAAAGACACGAGATCCGGAGGGAATCGGGTATAAACCGAGCAAAAGATGAGCTTAGGGGTCACCCTAGCTCAGATTTGGATCGAACGGGACGAAAAACGGTGAAAACGGTGCCAAAATACGTTTTTCTTATCACCGCCCGTTTTTCCGGCGATGACGGCGCCGGAAAAGATGTACGAGGTAAAGAGAATGTCATGGAATATTCTGACATTCTCTGACCTAACCCTAGTTCGTTAGCGGAGACTTAACGAATTAGAAGATAATTCGTTATGTCATTCGTCAAGGGGTGATAACGAAGCAGATCAGTTCGTTAAGCCCTTCGTTAAGGAATTCGTTAAGTAATTCGTTAACGGAGAACGGACAAATGAACCCCTCCGGTTCGTTATAGAAAGTCAGTTCGTTATACAGAGTAGTTCGTTGTAAAAACTAGTTCGTTAATAAGACCAATTCGTTATATGGATTGATTCGTTATATGGACTGATTCGTTATAAAGGTCCAATTTGTTCTAAGGGTTAGATCGTTATAATGTTTTAACACGATGTTTTATGTTAAGATTTAAAGACAAGTTTGTAATTCTTTGTAAAGAATGACCGAAGTTTTACATTCCGCGAAAGTTTTAATTAACTCTGATTTGTAAGAACTATGTTTATGAGTAAACCCGATATTAAAGTGTGGCACTGGGAACGGGGCCTTACAAGTTAGATATAATATGTATTGTATTAAAATAATAACATAAGTAAATAAATGTTTAAATAATTATAATATATGTGATAATAATGTTTAAATAAATATATTGCAAATAAACAAATTATCACTTAAAATAATAAATAATATGTAATAAGTTATAATATAAATAAATAGTTTTTTTGAATCTTTTAACGATAATTAGCGTTGAAAATATATTTAACCATTATAATCCACTTATTATGTTTTTGTTTAAAGGAAATATATATTTAACCTATATATATATATATATATATGTGGGAAGGTTAACATACAAATGAAATTAATGTGCTAAACGTGATAATCAAGTAGAGTAATTATATATATACAAGTAGAGTAATTATCATAGAGTGATTACATAATTACTCTACTTATATATATAATTACTCTAGTTGATTCTCACGTTTAATACGTTAATTTCATTTGTATTTGATCCAAGCCATATATATACATACATATATATATAATACATATATATACGTACGTAATAAATATAAGAAATTTGAAAAGACGTTCAATAAATAGAACTGTGAATTAACAAGTGTCGATTAACAAAATTGTATTAATTTTATATCTAATATTAATTATAAATCAAGTTATGATCATTTTAAATATTTATAAACAATTAAAACATAATTTACAAAAAGATGGGTTCGGGGAGGCTCGAACCTGCAACCCAGCCGGCTCAAAGCTCTTGAACGCACACACCCTAACCATGTGTGATAGTGTGCCAGTTGTTTAAAGGTTAAAAACAAAATACTTTATACAGTTGCTAAAATCACCCAATTTGGTTATGAACCTTAGAAATCACAATCGTTCAATTCGTCTGTTGTTTGTTTAATTAACCTTAGGGTTAATGTTAATGGCTTAAAGATGAATTGGAAACACACATGAATTACCTTAAATGATGTTGTATAGATGATGAACGATGAAACCATAGCTGCGGCCAAACGCGATCAAGAAGCCAATCTAGTAGGCTGGTATAATATAATTAATTATAAGGTTTAGATTGGCGATATAAGCGGAGACATGTAAACGAGATTAATTGAATTTTTATTAACTCTAAATGGTATAATATGATATAGCATAAATACGGTTTGTTTTAATTGTAAATCCGTATCACACTACGTGAAAAATGACCTTCGGTCACACGAAAAAAGTGTGATCGTAGGCATTTAGCCACTCACGTCTGGTTTAGGTCATGTGTGACCAAAGGTCGCGTCATCGTAGGTATCATATGGACACGCATAGTTTTCAGTGGCCTTATGTGGTTATAAGTGTGGCTAAAGGGTACCATCATTAGTTGCTGGCCATCAAGAAGCCTCTCCAATAAGTTTGGCTAAACGGTAGAAAATGAACACATGACTATTTACTAGGTGTGACCATTGCACGTATAGAGCCACATGAATTCATGTTACAGCCACATGAATTTTATAATAATGTGGTCAATAGGGTTGTGGTAAGCGAGCATTGTAACCTATACCGTCTGGCTATAGCAAAGCAATGGTCACTTGAATTTAATATTAGTGTGGCTAATTATATCATATAGACACTGGATGTTACATCAAATGTGGCTAAAAATGTTTCTTGCCACTTTAACACTCCTTTGTAGATTATTGTGTCGCTATTGTCTTACCGTTTGTCACACATAATGCTTTTCGTAATTTAAAGTGTGGCTATTGTCAAACTTTTTGTCACACATAGTGATGTATTGTGTGGCTAATCATATCATATAGACACTGGAGGTTATTTTCAATGTGGCTAAAAACGTGAACCTACCACTCAAACACTTTTTTGTAGTTTGTGGTGTGGCTATTTTCTTACCGTTTGTCACACATAATGCTTTTGTAATCTAAAGTGTGGCTATTATCATACTTTTGGTCACACATAGTGATTTTTCCAATGACATTTGATCTCGTTCCGTTACACAAAAAAAAACAAGTGATGAGAGTGTGACCAATGCCTAGGGACACACGAATATATATAGAGTGTGGTTATTTTATGCCATTTGGCCACACTTAGTGATTTTTATATGACGTTTTATATGATTCCGTCACACACACAAAAAACGAAGCAAGCATGGTGTGGGTAATTGTTATTTATAGCCACACGAACTTTTGTGTTTTCGGTGTGGCTATGTCACACTTTTAGCCACACATAATTTGTTATCTCCATCAACTTGGCAATCATTTCGTCACATAACAATGTTTTTGTTGTGGCTAACGGTCATATATAGACTCGAATTTTTGTAATTTGAAGTGTGGCTATTGTCTTACTTTTGGCCACATCTATTTAATATGTTTCTATGTGGCCAATAATGTGTAGTTAGGCAATATATAATTATTTTTATTTTTTGTGTAGTAATATAAAACTGCTGTAAACAAGCATGACAAAACAAAATAAGAAACAAAATATATTAACAATAATATTCAATTAAGAAAATCTATATATATTTTTGTAAGATTAATGCAAAATAAGCTATACCTATATATATACAAAATAACGATTACCTATGTACTAGCTAAGGCGTCAGTTTTCTTGGTACTGCTCCTTGTCTTCTGTTTGTTCACCCTGTCTATTGTTATGTACTTTGACTTTGGCTTCTTGCCAGCTCTGTCTGCTTTTTTTAGGATGGGAGTGGTGGTGAACAACAGAATATGAAAAACAAGTATGTATAATTAATGTCATATTTTGTAATTGAATAGAACAAAATAGGAACAAACCTCCATGTCACAAAAGATATGATCTCTTGTGATATTTTGTAATTGAATGGAACTAAATAGTAGACCTGCAAACGAACCAAACGTTCGGTGAACTGTGCTTGAATCGTTCGGGGGGAGTTCGTTTATTTTCGTTTATTTAATAAACGAACGAACATGAACACAAAATTTGTGTTCGTTTAATTAAACGAAGGAACATGAACACATGTTTTAGTTTTTTTTTAACAAGGACAACAGAGGAGATGCTTTATATTTTTTATTTTATCCGTTTTTTATTTATATTTTGACTTATGATTTTTTTTTTTATTATTTTTGAATATTTTTTTGAGGGTTTTTAATCTTAACTAAAAACACCTTAGAAAAAATTCAAAAAAATTAATAAAGAAAATCTTAAGTCAAAAACGAAAAAAGTAAAAACAAAATCTAAAATGTTTTATCCCGTGTCAACGTTCATCAAAAAAAAACTGAGAAATGAGCCTTAACCGAAAGCCAAATCGTCGAGTGTGAACACTCGTGTTGGCTCGTTTCAGCAATTTTTCAGATCGTTTCAACACTTAACAGCTCTTTTTAACAGCAAACAGCAAGTTAAACAGCTTATTTCAGCGAGTTTTAGTTCGTTTCAGCACTTAACAGCTCGTTTTTACAGCAAACGGCATGTTAAACAGCTCGTTTCAGCGATTTTTCAATCCGTTTCAGCACTTAACAGCTTGTTTCAGCACTTAACAGATCGTTTCAACGCGTTTTGACCAGTCTATCATTTTGCAGCAATTCAACAATATAAAATTAGCATCTCATCTCGTTTTTGCCCGTTTCAGCAGTTTACATAACCAATACTTCAAAACGTTTTGTGTTTTCAATCCAAAAAACAAGTATAGGCAAACGTTTAGTTTTTTAAAAACCATTATGTAAGTATGTCCATGTTTTCAATCCGAAAAACAAGGATTGGCAAACGTTTAGTTTTTTCAATCCAGAAAACAAGTAAGGAAAATGTTTTGTGTTTTCTGTCTAGAAAACAAATGGGAAAAGCATGAACTCACCTGGTTTCGTGTGTAATAGAGTTTTCTCAAAACCAAATGAATGCATTTGACTCGCTAACTATAACCTAGCACAAGTGTTTTAAGTTATGAGAGTATGTTCAACAACACATAAGTCTACGACCCACATATGAACTCACACACAAACACAAACTTGACCCGACGAATCGTTGGTGATAATAATTAATGTCAATAGTACCAAAAATAATAACATGTATCCACACATCATATCATGGCAAAGCAACCAAATATTCATCATACAACTAAACCTATGATCATTCAGTTCACGAGATAGATTCTAGCATGTACAAACTGATTTTATTCACAAAGAAAAGATTAAGGATAAATTATACAAAATTTACCACAATAGTATATATGAATCAGGTTTCTCAAACTAGTTTTATTATATTTTTCTCATGCATAAAAAACTCACAATAATTCAACCATTACAGATAGGTACTAACAGTTCAGCACATTGCGCAACAAAAACTAGTTTATTAGTTCTATCAACTCATTAAACCAAATTGTGTAAGACCAATTGAGTTATCTTTTAAACTCATAATACAATGTTCTAGAAGTGGAACCAACCCGTTTGGGTTTGTCATTTGGGAGTTATGGTGTCCGAAAAATGGATCATATTATAACTCCCCGAATCATCTTTGACATATGTTTTTGTAAAATCATAAAAGGTATTCAACACTCATCCAAAAATTACAAAATTTACCTTTCTGGAAACTAGACTCAGAATACTATATCCTAAAATCAATAATCAATGTTTAACATCGATTTACAGACCAATCAATAAACAAGAACGAATATGTCAGCGAACTGTTCTCAACAAAACTCAAACCCCAACATGTTTATGACATCTCTAGGATTCTAATTAATCAACTAACATCATAATCATGTTATATCATCAATATTTCAGAACTTTAGACCTAGGGTTTTATCAAGAATGATTAAACTAGCATACAATGTGTAGCACTTACATGTAATGATTAAACTAGCATGCAATCATCCTTCTTAGCACACTACAATCATCAGGAACTCGATTTGGACATTTAGGGTTTCATAAGAACTTATCAAAAATAAAATTAATCAAAATTGGGAATGATTCTTACTAGTTATGCATGTAGGAGTGTTAGAAAGCTCAAAAATCACAAAGAATTTCAAAGAATTGAAAGATGTAAATTGGATTGAAGATGATGGAGGTTTCTTGGTAGGTCATGATCGATGAGAGGGGTTGTGATGAAGTCACCATTTATGTGTGAATGAAAAAGAAGTTACCATTTGTGTGTGAAAAAATGGCGGATGTGAAAGGAAATGGATATGAAAGGAAATGTTATAGTGCTAGGGTTTGAGGTGGTATTTAAGAATGGGAGGGTAATTCAAAATTTTTTGAAGAAAAAAGAGGGGGTGAATTTAATTTGAAATTTTGAGCGAAGGGAAATTAGTAGAAACTAAATAGAATTAAATTTTTTTATTTTTAATAATTAAAATAAAGAGATGTTAGTGCAAACATATATATATATATATCTCAACTAACTAAACCTCAAATAATATAAGAAATTATATTTTAAATATAAAAACATATAACATAAATACAACTGATATTTATAGTTGCTATAAAAGAGTTGTATAAGAGTGTAGTAATCAGTGTTAACGCCCAATAAACCATACGTTCATTAGTGGGTCATACTAGTTCTTGATCGGTGTTAGTGTCCCATTATAACATCTAATATGTCATAGTTGCTCTAAAAGAGTCGTATAGGAGTGTCATTAGTCATGGTTAGGTGTTGACGCCTGAAACACACCATACTTTCGTTAATAGGCCTTATTGGGCCTTGATTGGTGTCAATGGCCCATTATAGCCTTGGTTACGTCATAGTTGCTATAAGAAGTTTGTATATGACTATCATTAGTCATAGTTAGATGTTAACGCCCAAAACTTGTCATACATTCATCAATGGTCCTTGATTGGTATTAGTAGCCATTATAGCATCTATCATGTCCCAGTTGCTACAAGAGGGTTGTATGTGAGTGTAGTGATCCATAGGCATGTGTCAACGTCCAATAACATGTCATACTTTTATTAATGGGCCATTTTGGGCCTTGATTGTTGTTAATGGCTAGTATGGTCTCTATCATGTCATAGTTACGTTAATAAGTTGTATAAAAGTGTAGTGAGACATAGTTGGTCTCATCAAATGGCGTTGATTGGTATTAGTGGCCCATTATATCATCTATCATGTCCTAGTAGTGTAGTGAGTCATAGGCATGTGTCAACGCCCAATAACATGTTATACTTTTATTAATGGGACATATTGGGCCTTGATTGTTGTTAATGGCCTAGTATATCTCTATCATGTCATAGTAAATTCAACCGGTTGTATAGGAGTGTAGTGACTCATAGTTGGTGTTAACGCCCAGTGGCATGTCATACTTTGCATTAATGGGTCGTCTTGGGCCTTGATTGTTGTTAGCGACCCATTGTAGTCTCTATCATATCATAGTTGCTCTAAAAGGGTTTAATATGAGTTTAGTGAGTTATAGTTTGGTCAACGTCCAATAATATATCATACTTTCACCAATAGGCCTTATTGGACCTTAACTTGTGTCTGTGGCCCATTATAGCCTTTATCACATCATAGTTGTTCTAAGAAGGTTGTATAGGAATGTCATTAGTCATAGTTAAATGTTAATGGGCGATAACAAGTGATACATTCATCAATAGGTCTTATTGAGCCTTGTTGGTGTTAGTGGCCCATTATAGCCTTTTTCATGTTGCATTCGCTCTAATGGGCCATATTAGGGATTGAAATCTCTTAGTGGCCTATTATGGCATGTGATATATAACATTATATATTTATGGGTTATATCGTGTTATAGGGAGTCATATTAGACCATAATAGACAACAAGTCATACATGTCCTAATGAACCATTTTGGGCCTTGAAATCTCTAATGGCCCATTATACATTTAATTTTAAATTGTGTCTTAAGAGGTACAACTCGCCTAACCCGTCAATGACACAACTATACCCGTTTAATTATACTAGTAGTAGGGATGATCAAAGGGTCCGACCCGGACCCTTGAATACCTGAGATCTCGGAACCTTAAACCAAAAATTTTACAAAAAGGTTATACCCATGGTTCTAAGGGTCAGGTTCGTGGTTTTTGATGATCGGAAACATTTTCTACTTATCCCTAACTAGTAGGATACGTATGCGATATTGCAACCACTATTAAAAAATTAGCTTTTAATGACTAACAACTCACTACAACAAAAAGGGTTTTTTAGTACACACAAAAGCGTCCTAAAATGCTATTTTATAGGACCTTTCATTTAATATGACCAACGAGAAAATCGTTTCATGTAAAGGGGTCGTAATAAGTCTCGGAACTCAAAAAGTATCCTGATATACCAAATAAGATTATGAAACCAATTTTATGGTCGCATAATATATCCATTAACAACCCATAAAGTGTCCCAATAAAAACATATTAGGACACTTTTACTATGTTTTGACATATGCTTACATAATTGTAAACTTTTGATACACGTACAAGCGTCCTTAAAAATTAATTTATAGGACCCTGATGATGAAACATTATAGCACCAAGAAAATGGTCCTAATATCCTAAACAAGATTATGAAACTAAATTTTATGAGTCGCATAATATATCTATGAACAACTTAAACGTCCTAAAAAACATATTATGACACTTTTACAATGATCTAACGTTTAGGACAAAAATTAGAAGTCCTAACAAATTATATTGTACAACCACTTTTTAAACGTCCACAAACACAATTTTACTATACGGTTTCAGACATCTAAATATTGAAAGAAATAAAACTTCATTATAACAAAAAAAAAAGACTAAACATAAATAAGTTATAGCATTATTCAACATAAACTCTTGTAACATTCAACAAAAAAAAATTAAAAGCAATAAAAGAAACCAACACCATAAAATCTCGAATCATCATGCGTACGTCCTCAATCCTCACGGACTACCTACTACAAATAAACCATCCATGTATAAAATTATTCGTATCAGAAGTTTAACAAATACATACCAAGATGAATGGATAACGCCATGCGATGGATGCACCAACAAACAAAGTTGTCGACGAAATTAGAATGACCAACGGAGTCTACCATGTTGAATTGATCATAAAAGAGGTACGGTAGGGAATACATACGATCTAATTTAGTGTCTACCAGTTAAAAAAAATTAACGTGATTTTATACTATATTTATTTTGAACACATAGGAATACTTATGATCTAATTTAGTGTACCTGAAGTTTAATAAACCTTTGATTAATCATTTTACAAAACTCCGTAAGAATTAAGGTGCAAACTAAAAGTAAATAACTAAATGTTTTCCCATAACAATTGCATCATATGGATTCCATCCATACCATATACCTACAATAGTTTAATACTTACATAAACGGCATGTCTCGATCATATCATGAGTAAACTACAGTTTTATCAAGCAAACCAACCATAAAGTGAGCTGCAAATCGAGAATAATAATTGAATTCCCATTGAAATATCATGCAAATGATTAACAACTAAATCTAGAAGAAATGCATAAGGTTACCATCAACTTAATCGCCATCAATGGGGTTTCGTACCCACACCCCCTCATTAAAAATCTTTTGCAGTCAAACCTTTTCAAAATACTTACCCTATCCAATTTCATTCATATGTTCATTGACTCTGTCTTCTTTGTCATTGAAGAAGCAAAAACCCCATAAAATGTAATCCATCAATCAACAGCCAGCCCATAAAAACCTAATTCAAGCACCAAAATTCCAAAAAAGAGGTACATATATGACTTTGCAAATGAGATATTGTTGCAATCCATATCAACAAAGTAAAAAGGATTCAGAACTTTATTCAATAGCTTTAATCCAGTAAGCAAAAAATGCTTTACCTTCAATCATCAGGACTCGTAAAAGCAGGAACACTGCAAACTATATATGTTTCAAAAGTAACAAAATCACCGAAAATGAACATTAATCGATGACCATGAACAAAACTTGGATGAAAAAAAACATAATACCTTAAACTGTTACCTGCCACGACATTAGTCGGAACTTTGTCAAAGCCGGTGAGATACTCGCTGGAAGTTGCTCACCTATCAATCTGCTACCCAAAATGGTAATAATACCCACCGAGCGCTGATTAGTGGCGGCATCTTCTATTATTTTCCTTTCTGGCAATTTGTTCCAACAAACCCTAGGTCGCCGGAAAAGCTTATCAGTTGTTATAAATCAGATATGCAACTGGGAAATTATAATTGAGTGAGAGTTGCCTCACTTACCTAAGGTTGCCGGTAGGCCGATCGATCTGTACTATGGAGAACCGTCATGAATTCGAAACCCAAAAGCCCCCTTTTTATCGTCAACACCACACCACCTGTCACTGTCCTCGTGGATGAGAGATGCATCTACAACAGTAACCTAAAACGGATCATTGTGCGCCGAAGAATCGCATGTGGCAGTGGAAAATGGAGAAAGGCAGATTACAGAAAGAAACCCATTTCGCGTTTTTTTAAAAGATAAGTTCTATACTGAATATTGTAACTGCTTACAAAAAGTGTCAGTAAATAATTCTCTTATGTTATGAACGGTTCATTTTTGTGAGAGAACATAAAGTTCCCTTTTAATATATATACTAGATGGGTGCCCGCGCGATGCAGCGGGGTGCATGCACAAACACAATCGAACGCGTAACCGGTTGCCTTACGCTCGTTATGTGGCACAATAGACGCATTGATCGGTCGTGGCACGTGTAAACAATGTCATCCGCGTAACTAATGTCTGAATGCACGTAACCAGTGTCGAAAATCAAGAAGCAAAATTAAAATATAGAAAAATTTCAATTAAATCATTTCTTAAACCAACCTATTTTAAGCTGAATCCCGTTCCGACATGATATCGTTCAAACTCGAATTGGTTATGAGTTGACCACTTTCAACCTGAAACCTGTACCGACCCGACTTGAACCAAATTAACTTTTTTTTTGTATCGACTCGCTCAGACCCTATTTCGGTCCGACACATGATCCGAGCTCACATGACCCGATCTATTGTTGGTCATTACTGGTATCACGTAATATGTTAACATTTAAAATAAAAAAAGTACAACAATGCCATATTCATTTTAAAGAGAATAACATGCTCGTTTTTATGGTATATTTTTTGATAAAAAATATTACTGTGCGAAAAAGTTACGGCCGTTAAAAAATCGTGGGGGTAGTTGGTTTAGAAGAAGGGGTAAATTTGTAACATTACAATAAGTTTACACAAATTGATTAAAGTTAAAGGACTATTATTGTAAATATCTTTTGAAAGTAAATTTTTTAACCGTATCTTATCTTTGCAAAGACTATAATACCCTTATTTAAAGTTGTACTACATGCTTTATGAATTGTAAAACTCTTAAAATGATGCTCTTAACTTTGCCCATCACTCATGCTTTATATATATTATAGATATAACTAGTATTATTACCCGCGCCTCACTGTGGGGGCTTAAGTTGTTAAATTTGACAAAAGTTAAAAATATGAACATTACAAATAAATGGCTTTCAGCATTAGTTGAAAACTAATATAAACATCTTACCAAAAGAGTGTTCATATACTCTGTTTCAAATGTAATTCTTCTTGTTCTGAGATATGATCCAAACTGCTCATTTCTTTTGTTGTTGTTACACCAACTTTTGCAAAATGTGAACTTTAGTTCCTACAATCATATAAGTTATAGCTTTTGTAATTTCACAAACAATAAGTTCTATTTGCCTGTGTTATAATCTGGATTCAGTTTGATAGCTACTGTAACCTCATAGAAAGTAGAGGTGCACAAACAGGTGGAAACTGTTTAGATTGATCAAACAAATAGTCAAAATTGGTTTGTAATTGATTTCGGTTCGGGTTGAAACCGATTGATAATAAGTTTTTGACCCTTTTCGACCAGTTTTTGTCTGTTTTCAGTTCGGGTTGGATCGATGACGGATTGCTAGTTTTAGGGTTGCAAATAAATTACAATAACAAAAAAAACATGTTATTAGATATATATCATAATACTATTAACTATTAAATAAACAGACATACAGTGAAGCTTTAATGAATAAGTTAAAAAAACCTAAATATGCAACACCATGCTTAAATAAAAAGGTTAGACAAATTGATCAAACCTAAATCAGTTTAGGCATTCTTGCTTCTCGTCTGCCAGCTTTACACACATTTATCAACAAATTATATATAATGTTAGATAATCTAAGTGTCAAGTATAACTAATTTTAAAAAGAAGTATAAAACTTCAAATTAAACATAAAGTTAAAACAACAATAATTTTGACTATTAGTCAACAATGTTAAATGCATAATGTTTAACCACTAAACAAATGTTAGAAATCAACAATGATGGATTATATAATGGACAATTAGCTAATCACCAATTAAGAAATCATTTTTCAAATGATGCTAAGAATTTTTACATTTTCAATCGTAAAAGATTCAGAGATAAACAGAACATGTATACACACATGAACATAATATTGTTACACAACTGGAGAAATAAAGAAAAGAAATACAAATATATGATGTTTTGAAAATTAATCATATTATAACCCGATTAATACACATTCAAAAATTAGTGTTATATGACATATAGCCCTAAAATTAGTTACATATAAAGTCTAAACTATTAATAAAAAGTGGTGGCATTTGAGTGAATCATCTCTTGGATATGATTATTAGGGTTCGTAAAGTAAATTAAAAAATAAATAGATTTAGGATTAAAACTGGACTGTTGAATAGAAATTGATTTAGGGATGATTTAATTATTTAAATCGAATATCATAAAGAACATAAAGAAGCAACATACACCAAATACCTGACTGAAATCGAACGCGGCCGAAGACGTTGATGAAACTAGGAAGTCTACTGGAATCGATGATAGCTGATAACACGATTGATTTAGTCGACTCTGAAATGAGACCAAAACGCATTATCAATGTATGTTGGACGGCAATTGAGATCAGTTTTATGAGATAGTTTGGGTTGGATCGATGACGGATTGCTAGTTTTGGGGTTGCAAAATCCATTGAGTAAAAAAGAGAACTGTATTTTTATTTTGAAAAGAAATTATAATTAAAATAAGACAGAATTACAAATTTTGTCCTATAAAATAAGACGAATTACGGTTCGTGTCCTTTTCTAAGTTTCCTTGCAGGCGGTGTACTTTAAACTTTTTTTTCTACACGTTATGTCCTTTACGCTAACTGGGTTAGAAAAACTCAGTTAAATGCCCTCACGTGAGGCGCATGTGAGGGCATTTTTGTCTTTTCACCTGTACCTGCAACTTCTTCTTCTTCTTCTTTCTTCTTCATTTTTGTTCTTGCATATATTGTTCTGAGTAGATCTTGCTTGCTGCATTGATACCACATGCCACACCCCATCGCCGGCCCCCTTTTTCTCACTTCACGGCTCCACCACCGTCGCCCCTTCCAATTCCGGCCACACATCCGAGGATTTCGCATACAAGCTTTAAAATACTTTAAAATAAAACTCCATCCTCTCTCTCTTCCATCACCACCTCCATCTTCTCTACCACCACCATTACAACCAAATCTCCATCATCAACTGTAGAGTTAGACCGCCGCCACCTCCCTACATAATAAATCAACTCCTCTTTCTTCCCCTTCTCTTTATTTGGCGTTAATTTCCAAACAAATTTCTATGGTTTAGATTCAAGAAAATAAACCCTTTTGGATTCAAGACAACAAATTTCCAAACAAATCACAATGGTTTTTGTTGTTTGATTTTGTTTTTTTCTGTTAAAGGTTGTGAATTCTGTAGATTTGTCACTAGGGTTCCGCTTAATCGGAACTAGGTTTGAAATTTGGGGCTTTTTTTCCGGCGAGATTGTATGGCTCCGGGTTGTTAGATGCTGGTAAATTAAACAAAGGGAAGAGTAAATGGTGAGAAGGTAACAAAGTCCACACAAGAAGATTGAAAAAACCCACCAAGACCACTGTCGTCGCCGGTGCGGTCACTGTTCACCTACCCCCAAATCCGCTTCTCCACCGGCCACTGCTAGTAACCAGCAGACCCTAGCTGCTTATAAACACATAAATTCAATAACCAACAACCATTCCATGTACTAGAGGTGATGAACAGTTGGTTCAAAATCTGGACCCCACCGGAAGCTAGGTTGTTAAACTAGTGATTGAGGGTTGGGTTAAGATCTGAATCCTACAATGGTGGTCACAGTCGGTTTTCCGGCCGCCAGTACGGCAGCATCTACGGCGGGGGTGTTTAGGGGGTGTACAACAGCGGCTACAGTCGGTTTTTCCGGCCACCACTCATGGCTATTGATTCCGGTGGTGGTGGTGGTGAGTCCGGCGGGGGTGTTTAGGGTGGATTTTTCTTAGCCTGTGATGAAGAATTGGTTGGTGAGATTGATGATAGTGATTGATGATGGTGTTTGCAGGTACAGGTGAAAAGACAAAAATGCCCTCACATGCGCCTCACGTGAGGGCATTTAACTGAGTTTTTCTAACCCAGTTAGCGTAAAGGACATAACGTGTAGAAAAAAAAAGTTTAAAGTACACCGCCTGCAAGGAAACTTAGAAAAGGACACGAACCGTAATTCGTCTTATTTTAAAGGACAAAATTTGTAATTCTGTCTTAAAATAATGAAAAAAAACAAGAAATGTCATGTGGTCTTTTGGAGACTCCTGGTTAAATATAAATACAGAACTTGATAAAACCACTCTTATATTATATAGATAGATAACTAGGGTAATAAATAGAAGACAGCAGATAAGTCAGAGACGGTTTAAAGAATCAATAGATATTAGTGAGAAAAGTAATCAGGTAATTAGTTAGGATGATGTGTTTATGAAACCATAACTAGCAATACACAATATTACAATTTTTGTTTTTTGTTTTTTTTTTTTTTCTGTCAAACAATAATATTATAGGAATACAATACTGAAAATTGTAAATGAGAATCTGTCATATTAAAACTCTAGCGAATAAGTGTCCTATAAAACAGATATTTTATGACTCAAATATCAAATGTCCTATTAAAGTGTATTATAATAACACCACAATGATTAAGAGGCTTATAAAGGTTAAAGTGATAAGATCATAGTGTAAAATGTCCTATTAAGTTATATTCTTATATGACATAGACTAGAAAGGGTCCTATAACACTGAACATTTATGACTTAACTACAAATGTCCTATTAACTTATGTTATAATAAGACATCCAGTGATCAAGTGTCCTATTACATTACTACATAATGAGACACCAACAACTACATGTCTTATAGGTTACTTTATTAGGATTTAGATTTTAAATGTCTTATTAAGTTATATGATAATACGACCCCAAAGAATCATCCATTCTATTAAATAACTTTTTAGGACACCGGTTGTGACATTCGTCAAAGTCGGGCCTCGAGTTGTTTTCGTGTTGTAAACTTTTACTTTGTAAAACCGACACAACATTTTTAGAACTTTATTTAAATTATTATATAATTATTTTAGACCTCGATCATAAATAAAACGATGTTTGTCACATTTTAGGGTCGTTAAGAAAAACATAACGGGTCCAAACTGATTTTCGTAAAGTTATTATTAGTTTTAAGAACCTTTGAACTCATTTTAAACTTTGATTGAACTTGAGGGGCATTTTATGTATATACGTAACATATATTTAAACTTAAAAGACCTAACCCTAACCACAAAACCATCAGCCGCCCCCCATCATCTTGCAGTCGATTTCCGGTGCCGTTTCCGGCGACCGGCGAGGAACTTCGGAGACCCCAGCCACCTACGCCGCTGCCTCCGGTCACCACCTCCGGCGAACACCACCACCTCCGGTAACCCTCACACCCATAATCTCCTCGTAATTCCGGCGAGCCTCCGACACCACAGCTCCCTCTCCGTCTCTCTATCTCTCTCGTGCCGTCTCTCTCTCTCAGCCATTCTCTCTTTAAAAATCAAGATCCAAGAAGATTACTCCATCATCTTTCTGTGCAAGACTCAAGTGTGAAGCAAGATCAAGCATATTAATCCTCATCCAAACCGGATCTAGCTCGTGTACGGAGAAAAAGGTAAGATCTATAAAGTTTGGATCTTGGCCTTGATACGGTGTTAGAACCTAGATCTCGTATCATTTGGCTTGGAAAATTGATAAAAAGGTGGTTCAAACAAGTTTAGTTCGGCTTAAAATATGGTAGAATGTGAGATTGGATTTGGTATAATTGTAAAGTGTCCAACTTTATTTTAAATCCTTCGGATAGGAAGAAATCTAAAAAAAATGGTTGTTCATTTGAAATTGCTAAAGTGTGAAACTTAAGAATCAGTTTTAGCTAGTTTTACAATAAATGGAATTATGAGTAGTGGTGCATATCATTTAAATATTGGACCTTATAATCGGTCAAATAATGGAGCTGCACTCAAATTATTGTAAGACTTGGAAAATCATATTCTAAAAATGGAATAACGATTTGGACCTACAAAGTTGTTAGAGTCAAACAGATATGGCATAAATAATTATTTGGAGTAAGTTTCCACTAACAAATCAAGTGGGCCCAGCTTGTTTTGTGAAGAAAAAATATAATGGAGGTAAGTTGGGTTGCACTCAAGTAATAATAATATGGTCGATAGAACACGAAAACAGGATGCGTAAACCGGATCACCCATAAATTTGTAGGACCGTCTAGATCCACCCATGCATGGATACGGGTCTGCACTGTTGGGCTAAATTCTGGGCTTTTGGCTAGAAACCATTTAAATAGTGGGTTTAGAATTAATATTAAAATCTTCATTCTTTAACTATTATTATTAGTATTATTAATAATAATAATTATGGTTATTATTTTTTACCTTCATTATCTTATATATATATATATCTAACATATCTTTTTAGAATTATTATTATCATTACTATTGTTATCATTAATAATATTATTATAAACTTTATTATCAATTCTTTCTTTTTATAAAACCGAACTCTTAAATTAAGCTCGTTTTGTTTTTATTTAATATTGGTTTAGTTATTTAAAAGTCCCAATAAAATGATATTATTTTTATTCTAATTATTAGTTAAGTACGAGTCTCTAATCATTAACAAACTAACCGATAACTCGATTTAACAACCGAACCTCCTCGTTCAATGTTTCCAATATAGTTTCATTATGGTTTCAAGTTCATTAATATATATTACATTATTCATTTTAGCTAAGGTGTTTATCGTTTCAAGTTGGATCTGTTCGTTTACCATTCGAGCTTCATTTATTTATCTATTTATTTCTCGGTTCATCAATCGAGGTGAGTACTTTCATACCCTTTTTTTTTCATCTTTCGTTTTGGGGTGACATTTCATACTTATCAAACTAAATGTTTTATATACTTGAATCTTAAACCCACAAACGTGATTGTATACCTTACTTGAATAATTGCTCGATTTGGTGTTCTATGCTTACATGCTTATATGCTTATGTGTTTATCGCTTTTGGATGGTGGAACTATAAATCCTAGACCATTTGGCAACCCCTCATGGCAAGGTGTCGTTAACGTAATGCAATTAACGATAACTATTAAATCCTATACTACTTGGCAACCCATTGTAGCTAGGTGGTGCTAATGTGTTTAGCAACTGTCTATAAAATCCTAAACTATTTGGCAACCCCTTATAATTGGGTGTCGCTAACTTGTTAGCGATAACTATTTTATCCAAATTTATAGCTTTTATTTATTGTTTTGTATACAAGTTTTGTGGATCTTTATTACTACATACTTATATGCTCAAACTTATGAATTTCTCACCAACCTTTGTGTTGACAAACTTTATTTTATGAAATGTTACAGGTTTGACTTTTGTTGACTCGAGGACTTGATGAAAACGTTACCAAGACTATTAGGGTAATAGTAAAACGAATAATATAATTGTTACTTGTATCAATTTGTTCGTGCGAACGAGATGTGTTGATTACTGATTTGTTGAAATAAAATGAGTTGAATAAATATTGTCACTTTAAATAGTGTCTTGTGTATTTGTCCAATCAAGTTGCACCCCAGCATGTTCCGCCGCTTTTGGTCGGGGTGTTACACCGGTTATGTGGCGCACATTGTAAAAGGACCCCAAATGTTCATTTGTCCTATTAAATAGATTTTAGGACAATATTTTACAAGTGTCCCACATAAAAGGTCCTAAAATGCCCTTTTTGTTGTAGTGATTTATGACTCCCGGCTAATAATGACTCGCAAATGTGTGTGTAATAAAAAAAGTGTTTGGTTTTCTAAAAATTCAAAGATTTATGACTTATTTTTTTTTGTGAGTCATTAAGCAACAGTCATAAAATGAAAAAAAAAAAAAGAATATTTATGACTCTCTTTTTTCCGAGTCATTAAACATTAGTCATAAAATAAAAATTAAATAAGATTATGTTGGAATCGGTCTGCCCAAGACACATATTAGAGTTGATGTGGCTAGTACGTTATGATCCAAGTCGGGTCATACCCAATAACAAGATAGACAAACACCGTGATATTTATTTAAGATATGATCTAACAAATAAATATTAACACGTACTTAGAATATTTAGAAATGAGTTTCTAGATATTTGCACGTGTGTAATATATAAATTATATGAATAATTTATATTTTTAGAGAAAACATTCATGTTGTTGTTTAAATTGGTTAAATAACAAATATGAAAGACATGTTACATAATACATGTTACCTTGCCATGTTATGTTGCATTTTCAAGTTAACAAGAATTAAACCTTTAATCCGCTGCGTTTTTCATATAAATGGGTTTATATGACTTTGATAATCTTGCTAAAACCCAACAATGGCATCAAGAGCCGCTTATACAGATACATGCCTCAATAGATCTAATAATTTTTCGGGTTTTATGATGTGGTTCACCATATTGCCGAAATTTTAGGGTTTTTGGTTACCCCTTGGTTTTTCAAGATTATACTTTACATGCGTGTGATAATCTTGAAGAATTAAGTCATTTGGATATTTGGTTGTTTTATTTGAACAAAACCCAAAACTATCGATTTTGCTTATCCTTGGCCGAAAGTTTGAGGTTCAAAAGGGGAACCATTTAAACATGTAATACTTGCATATTTGGATGTGCATTTGGATGTTCATCACCTAGCCATGACCTTGTGTTTGGATGTTTGTTTGTTTTGTGTTTTATTCAATATTCAATTTGGTTGTAATATTTCTTTATTTGGGTTTGTAATCTAATTATTCATTTCATATTGGTTTGTAATAATAAGTAGTTTAGTTGTATTTCTTTTACTAGAGAAAAATGTATTAGGATATATTTTTTTGTAAAAGAAGAAGCAACAAAGTTAGGGTTTTGGTTTTGGGCCTTAATGGACCTCATAGTCCAAGATGGGATTCTAGCCCAAAGACCAAAGCCCAAAGTTGGAGGCCCATGGAAGCAAGGAGCTGAAGTTGGAGCTCAAAAGGATTCCCAAATAAAGTGGAGAAGTCACAATACAAAAGTGGAAACTTAAGGCATTTGGATGCGGAATCAAGTGGGAGTTCACCGGCACATGCCTTTGTTCACTTGGACATGACTTTGTTCACTAGGACCCTAGGAGAGACTTTTGGCACACTTGTTTTGGTCAACAAGCGTGTCCAAGATTAGGAGGCTATGGTTATGAACTTGTGGTTGTTTTTGCTTGAATGATTGATTTATATTTTGTTTTATCTTATTTTGATAAGGATAATTAACAAACTCAACATCAACAACTAGCATAAAATTGGTTCCTTAGAAATCATTAGGTAATAAAATTGGTTTTATTAAAGGTTAATGATTTCATAATAAAATGGGTTTTATTAAAAGGAACTTTGAAACTTGGTTTTCAAACAAGGTACCATACATTTGAATGCATGAAAGTGCAAGGTACACAGTTTTCCAATCTAGAATTTTGAAAACTTAATACCCTTTTAAAACAAGTTTAACACCATCCTTTTATACAACACTCGAATCACTTGGGAACTCGATGTGGGATAAAGGTCACCTAACCACGTTGGAGAAAACTTGGGAGTTTGAGGTGAGTTTGCCATATTTGTGGGATAATGGTCACCTAGCCACTTGTATGTGCAAATTCACATGTGTGTGTAAGTAGGACAACTTAATTTGGAAACCATGTAAATAGGGTCACTGAAGCATGGCATACGAAGGTGTTTATGGGATTTAACATGCCAAATAAACATATGATGTTAACCGATCCCATAAAACTAGAAGTTGCAAAGGGTTGCAATCGTCAAACGTTGACTACCTTGTTATTTCAATAGTAGGATAACGGTCACCTAACTACTATGTGAATGTAACGTTGTGTTCTAGACTTTAATCATTAATTCTCATAAAGACAAAGGGTATTAAAGATTAAAATTAGTTTAATGATATCGAAAATACTAAAATTAAGCTTTGTTAAATTATGTAGATGTCCGCAGTCAACAATCCACCTAACGCAATTATCCCACATGTGCATAACCTATCACTAAGAGCTATACTTGATAAGGATCGTCTTAACTATAACAATTTTATGGATTGGTATCGAAATTTGAGACTTGTTCTCAAACAAGAAAATAAATCCTACATATTGGACGATCCTATTCCCGATGAGCCAAACATTGACTATTTAGATGCCTATAACGATTGGTTGAAATACACCGAGGATTCGGTGCAAGTTTCTTGGCTCATGTTGGGAACTATGATTCCTGAGATTCAAAAGGATTTTGAAAATCATGGGGCATATGTCATGATCACCCAAATTAAGGAAATGTTCCTTACTCACGCTAGGGTGGAACGCTTCGAAACGGTTCGAGCGCTTCATGCATGTCATATGGAGGAAACCCAATTGGTTTCATCTTATGTGCTTAAAATGAAAAGTAACATTGATCGACTCGAACGGCTAAATTGTCCCGTCTCAAAAGAGTTAGCCATAGATATGATCCTTTATGGCCTAACTAAAAGGTTTGAGACCTTTGTCATGAATTATACATGAATGGATGGGACAAAAGATCGGTGAGCTTCACACAATACTCAAAACGGTTGAAGAGGGAATGGGTAAAAAGGTTTTGCCGGTTCTCACGATCAATGAAGGTGGCAATAAAAAGAGGCATCACCCGGAACCAAAGGTAAAGGTTGCAAAAGGTAAGGGAAACGTCAAGGGTAAGTTCAAAGTAAAGGCTAAAACGGAACCGACCAAACCAAAGGAGAAGAAGCTAAAGGTTAGCTCGGAGGACCCGTGCTTTGATTGTGGTGAGAAAGGACATTGGATGAGGAAATGCCCAAACTATCTAAAAGAGTAGAAAGCAAAGAGGGATGCGGGGCAAACCTCGGGTACAATTTTCATGATCCATATTGATCTTAATGTTATTTCTTCTAACACATGGGTATTGGAAACCGGACGTGGAACTCATATTTGCAATTTGTTGCAGGAGTTCAAAAGAAATTAGCATTTCAAGACAGGAGATACAAGTCTCTTCATGGGCAACAGAGCAAAGGTTGATGTCGAAGCCCAAGGAGACTATAATTTGAAGCTTCCAAATGGTTTGGAAGTTGTTTTGAAAAACATTTTGTATGCTCCTAGTATGACTAGGAACATTATCTCTGTTTCTATTATAAGACAATGTGGTTATGATTTGAAGTTTGTAGACAATGGTATTTGTGTTTTCATGAATGGTGTCTTTTATTTTAAAGAAATGCCTTCTAATGACATTTATGAATTAGTTCATGATAACACATCCTTAGATAACATGTTGTACCAATCTAGCACCAAGAAACTCAGTGGATTTGAGTAAGACTTATCTTTGGCATTGTCGCCTTGGTCACATAAACAAATATCGCATACATACACTTCAAAAGAATGGTCTTTTGGAATCAAATGATGATTCATTTGATAAGTGTGAATCTTGTTTACAAGGAACGAAGACCAAGGAATCCTTTAGTGGAACTAACGAAAGGGAAAAAGACTTATTAGGTATCATACATTCGGATGTATATTGTCCTTTTAAAGCAATGACAAGAAATGGTGAAAGATACTTCATTACTTTTATTGATGATTATAGTCGTTATGGGTAAGTGTACTTGTTAAGACACAAAGATGAAGCTTTTGAAATGTTCAAAGTCTTTCAAAATGAAGTAGAAAATCAACTCAATAAAACCATCAAAGTACTTCGTTCGGATAGAGGAGGTGAATACCTTAGTGATGCTTTTCAATATCATCTTAGGAGTTGTGGAATCATCTCACAACTTACTCCACCCGGAACACCACAACATAATGGTGTGTTTGAAAGGAGGAATCCAACTCTATTGGATATGGTTCGATCTATGACGGCTAGAAGCACATTACCGCTATCATTTTGGGGTTTCACATTTCTCGCGGAAGCCAGTATTCTAAATATGGCACTAACCAATAAAGTGGACAAGATACCTTTTGAAATATGGCATGGAAGGGTTCCATCATTATCATATTTAAAGGTATGGGGTTGTGGCGCATACGTTAAGCACAACACCCAAAACAAACTTGAAAGCCAATCCACTAAGTGTGTCTTTGTAAGATATCCCAAAGACGCTATGGTATATTATTTCTACAACCCAACCGAGCAAAAGGTGTTCATTGCTCGAAAAGCCAAGTTCTTGGAAACTAAGTTCCTTATGGAAGGAACTAGTAGCACGGTGGAACTCGAGGAGGATCGAGAACCATATACAAATTTGGTTAATACTAGAACTCAACGGGGTTGTTGAGAATGATCAAATGGTTGATCATGACACACAAAACGTTCGAAAATCTGGTAGAATTAGTAATCCACCCGAAAGATATGGGTTTTTCATAGATGGATGCTATGTGGTAGATTCGGATAAACCCACCACATACCACGATGCAATGTCACAATCCAATTGTGAAAAATGGCTTGAAGCTATGAACATTGAGATGCAATCCTTGCATGACAACCAAATATGGGATTTGGTTGTACCACCTCTTATCTCCAAACTGGTTGGAAGTAAGTGGGTTTTCAAAAGGAAAACAGATATGCATGGAAACTTGGATACTTATAAAGCAAGACTTGTAGCAAAAGGTTTTACTCAAACTCAAGGGGTTGATTATGATGAGACCTTTTCACCCGTGGCAATGCTAAAGTCAGTTAGGATAGTATTTGCCATAGCTGCATATTATGACTATGCGATTTAGCAAATGGATGTCAAAACCGATTTTCTAAATGGACATCTTGAAGAAGATGTCTATATGGTTCAACCCGAGGGTTTTGTCGATCCACAACATCCTAATAAAGTATGCAAGTTAAAGAAATCAATTTATGGATTGAAACAAGCACCTAGAAGTTGGAATCACCGTTTTGATGAAGAGGTCAAGAAATTTGGATTCATCAAGAACGCTGAAGAGGCTTGTGTGTATAAGAAAGCTAGTGGAAGCGTCATTACTTTCCATCAAAGATCTTGGTGAAGCCACCTATATTTTGTGAATAAAGGTCTATAGGGATAGATCAAGGCGGTTGATATGTTTAAACCAAAGTGCATACATTGATAAAATATTGAAAAGGTTCAAGATGGAGAACTCTAAGAAATGTTTGGTACCTATTCAAAGAGGAATGATATTGAGTACGTCTCAATGTCCAATCTCAAAAGATGAGCAAGAGAAAATGAAAGGAATCACATACGCTTCGGCTATAGGATCCATCATGTATGCCATGATATGCACTATACCGGATGCGTCATGCGCTTTGAACATGACAAGTCGATATCAACAAAATCCGGGAAGTAGCCATTGGATGGCGGTTAAGAGCATATTGAAATACCTTAGAAGGACTAAGGATATGTTTCTAATATATGGCTCTGGTGAGGAGGAACTCGTTGTAAAGGGTTACACGGATGCAAGTTTCCAAACTGATCGAGATGATTCTCGATCACAATCGGGATATGTTTTCGTTATGAATGGTGGGGTTGTCCTTAGAAGAGCGCAAAACAAGATGTGGTAGCTTTGTCCACCACTGAATCGGAATACATCGTCGCCTCATTGGCAGCTCAAGAAGCTGCATGGATAAGAAAGTTCATTGCCGATCTAGGGGTGGTCCATACCATTCGGGACCCTCTAGAGTTCTTTTGTGATAGCGAGGGTGTGATTGCTCAAATCAAGGAACCCCGTGCACATCAAAAGACAAGGCACATTAAGCGGAGATTCTCCTACATAAGGGATTGTCACACCCCGAGTAGGTAGTTGCGGAAGCGTAATACGGGAATGTAACAGATAACTCTGGTATCAACCACATTGTTTATAAAGAAATTCATCAAACTAATTTACATCATATTACATTGGTTTGTACTAAATTTACAAACTAAGTGAAAAATGCATAACAAGTTCTCGGCATCTTATTCATTACGATGTACTTGCATCTATTTACAGCGATTCAACTTCAGATTATAACACCGAGCACGTAGCAATCATTCCAACTTTGGCTCACCTGAAAAGCATGTTAAAACGGGTCAACTACGTCTAGTTGGTGAGTTTCAAGTTTCACGAGTACGAACGAAAATCAGTATACGAGTTCATAAAGTTCACAGTATGTATGTATGTATGTACAGTAGAAACTCGATAAATTAATACTCGATTATTTAATAAACTCTCTAAGATAATATTTTTTGCCGGTCCCGACTCGGGGATATGGTGCTAAATTAATAATTCGCTAAAATTAAAAGATAATACATTTTTGATAATTTCTTTAGACCCCATATAAAATAAATTAATAATTCCTTATATATAGCATATTACATGAATGATTTAAGAAGGTTTCTTGAAAAATGACTCAATTGTCTTTTGTTTTTTGTTGAAAACAATTTCCCCTTGAATCTCGTCTCTAATTTTCCTTAGCATAGTAAGAACTTCTGGTGTTGTTTTCACACCTTTAAGAAAATACTATTTATAGAAAATGTTTGTGTTAACCTATTTTGATCTTGTATTTATATAGAAAATATTTTTAATGTCCATAAAGTGATACATTGAAAACAAGAAGCATAATAAGGTGGGAGATTGAAGGTTTTTTTCAAATTAGGCCGTTCATTTGATATACATGCATTGTATACAATAATTAAGTGGAAGCTTGAAAGGTGTTTGTAAACTAAGTATTCTACTATAAATTAATAAAATATTAATTAATATATAAATTAATAATTATTAATTTATCGATTAATTAATAACTCTTTTAATTAATAAAATTTGGTGGTCCCAAGTGTATTATTTTATAGAGTTTCAACTGTATGTATGTATGTATGTATGTATGTATGTGCATGATGTTTTTATTCTAAGACACAACTGAATCCTCGACCAGTTTCCATTATCTGGCCTCTACTACCCACGAACATTCTATGCCCACATTGGCTCTATTTGCCTCAAGTATGTACTATGTCTAACACCACATAGCATGTTACAAAAAGTTCGCATGGTCATGTACAATTGTAAAAACATGTTCCGGAATACCCCTCTGGCCCTGTCAATTGGAATTTTCAAACCAATAGTACTATTCATATGCCTTCGGCTCGTAGTTAATCACTTGTGTGGGAGGCCTTTCAAGTGTTAGAACATAGATAATTCACATCATAAAAGGTTTTCAAGTATATAAGTATATGTAAACATGCTTTCCTCCCCAAGATTACGTAAAACAGTTTAGAAAGTGGGGTCATGAAACTCACCTTATCGTAGTCTTGATCGGTTACACGTGTAGTATGTAAAATTTCTCGACTATACCTTGTATCCTATAATCGTTATAGTACGGTTAACACTAGTAAAGTGTTTAAACTAAATCGGGCTGTATAACTGGTCTGGTATAGCTGTTACGCCCAGAACATGCTAGTAGTCTTAGATTGTGACGTTGTACGTTATGAAATGTTTAAAACCAAATTTGGCTCGGTTGCATCGTTTTCCGTGCCTAGCAAAGTTGATCGTTTACGCGTTTCAAAAATAGGTAAGATCGCACAAATCTAAGTAAACATACTGTTTGATAAAATGATTTGATTTACAAAAGAAGTTTAGAGTTTCGGTATCTGGATTTTTCGCAGGGTTCGTTTCTGTTTTCATACGGGTTTGATTATACAAAACGTGTACAATCCACACGAATTGTCTGAAAATTTCGGAAAGAGCTCGTTTTTATCAATTTCATCCAAAACTATGATATTTGACCACTTTTGACGTTTTGACATACCAGTCAGTTCGATAAACACAAAACTGTCGGTTTCGTTTAAACATATAAAATTTAAATCTTCAAACAATCATAACTATTTATGTAATTACATATAAATGTTGAGAGTTTTTGTAAAAAGTAAATTTAAATCTGAAAATTTTATAAAAATATTTTCAGAATTTTTATACTTAACTATTTATTTATAAAATTTCATTTTATGAGTTATAATTAACCTATAAATACCTCGTTTATGATAAACTATTCCCGAAAAATCCGATAATTTTTCTAAGTGGCAGAATACCATAAAACAACCCTATGCCATTCCCAGAATCTAATTCTTTAACAAAATAATCCTTTTGTGCATTTTTCGGCGGCTAAAACTCGATAAAAACGCAAATGCACAACATATACTTAAACATATCCAAATGATCCCAAATTTTTCCAGTAATCTTACCATAACATTTCTGAGTCCCAAAAAAAATTTCATAATTTTTCATGAAATTTAACTAGTTTTCCCAAATAAACGGTAATACAATCGCCAAATATTCCCCGTTTATCGAAAAATTACGAAATTTGAACAGAAAATCATTTATATGATCGCTAATGTTCTGAAAAGTTTCAAAACCTAACAAAAAGCACTTCACAATTGAAGCACAAATACCCCCTAAACGAATAACATGGTAATTACCTTGTCGGGTTTTGATAGTTTTCGGTGGTTTTATCGACTCTCCGGGTCTTGGTTCACAAAGTCAGTGTATTTACATATCATATAACACAAAATTGAGCATAAATCATCCATATTCCAACCTCGTTAATTAGGGTTTCGGTTAGGGTTTCAAACCGAGCTTTTAAACCGTAAAAACGTTATATTAGTGGTCTAATCCGTGTTTTTATTCAAAAATCCATATATTTTGCTTTGTAAACATGTTTAACAAAGTAATAATTAGGTCACACCTCAAAGATACGGAAAGGAGAGGCGGATGAATACGATATTAGAAAGAACATTTATTGAGCGACGACCGTTCTTAAGATTTGTACGGAAATAACTTTCCCATCAAGAAACCCTAGATAGATTATCATTTGTATGATTAACTTTATATGAATGGAAATCTTTTGAGTGAATCTTGTGTGTTAGTTACCTTTCATTTATTACCCAACAACCAAATCGTTTGTTATTGATTCCACCTTTATCAAAGGGTTTTCTTTCTAAATATAGCAACCCGTCATTAACTCTCTTGTCAACACATTATTGTGTGAGTTATGACTTGATTTGTGTAAGATCTACCTACAATCGGGGACCTGACAAGCTGAACACGAGATGATCGAAAACAACATGATCAAAGAAGAAATACCAAGCTTTCAAGTGACCAATGCTCTAATAGCACCTATAGGATATCTATCCACAAAGAATCAACAACAGATTCCCATAATTGAAGAGCCAAATGAATATGGTAGTGACACATCAAGGATTTTTGTTGCTTGAAATGTAAAAAATCAAGGTGGACAATCCAGGTTTAATGTCCAATTGATTGATGATCATGATACATCCTCTATGTCCAGTGGACATGCTCCTCTTGGTGGTGGAAATTTCAATCAAGGAAATGAGTATCAAGACTAAATCTCAATGTTTACTGAGTCATACAATGCCTTTATGGCCAAGAATCTGATTCATACCAGTTTGGCCTAAGAAAATTTAGAGCAAATCGATGTAGATGACATAGAAGACATGGATTTGAAATGGCAGGCTACTATGCTAGCCTTGAGAAGCAAAAGATTGTTCAATAGAACTTGTAGATCCTTTGTGTCTGGTCCTAATGACAGGATAGGATTTGATAAATCAAAGACAATTTCCTACAATTATCAACATGCAGGACACTTTGCAAGGGAATGTAATCAACCTAGAAAATTTTAAAATAGTCAGTTTGCCCAAACAAGAAACTAGTATCAGTACCACAACCAAAATCAAGGTCAACAGACAAATTACAACAACAACTACAACAACCATAACCACAGAGTCACCAACAAGTAATTCCCTAGCATCAGAACTTTCAAAGAAATAATCTGATCCCTCAACAAGCTCCTGCAAACCCTAACAGAAACAATTCCAACCAACAAAGAAACCAAGGGAATGTTGCATTAGCTGCACAACAAGAATGTTGTTTTGATTGGAGCAATCATGCCATTGAGATTGAAAAAGAAAATGTAGCATCCATGGCTAAAATGGAGAATGAAGCTGAATCCTCTTCATCTCAAGAACAGTCTACACCAACAATGATGTATGGTATATGGACAGTGGATGTTCCAGGCACATGACGTGTGACAAGAGGTCACTGGTTAATTATGAAGAGAAGTTTGAAGGACCTATTTCATTTTGCAGTGATGAGAATGGAGGGAAGATTGTGGGGAAAAGCATTCTAACCAATGGCAAACTGCCATTTAACAATGTATTTTATTTGGAAGGATTGCAATATAACCTTTTCAGCATCCACAAATGTGTGATAAAGGTTATAAGGTTGGTTTTGATGATTCACACTGTTTCATCCTCAAACCTGAATATTTTATTCCTCTAGATATGATTATGGGCTCCTAGAAATGGAAACTTGTATGAATTGAAAATTAAATATGCTATCTCTAAGGGTGGAACTTTTTTTTTTGTCAAAGGCCACTGAAAACGAAACCAAATTGTGGCATAAAAGCTTTATCATGTTAATTTATAGAACATGAACAAACTTGTTAAATGTGAACATGTAATTGGTTTACCTATAAGGAAGTTCAAGCTTGATGACAAACGCATTTCATGTCAGAAAGGTAAGTGGCACAAGTCATCACACAAAGCAAAACTTATGAACTCAATTGAACATGTACTGAAAATGCTTCATATGGATCACTTTGGTCCTGTGAGTGTTCCTAGTATAGAGAAGAAAATATATTGCTTGGTGATCATTGATGATTTTTCAAGATACACTTGGGTTTATTTTCTGAATTTCAAGGATGAGGCTTCTGAATTGATCTAGAGTTGTGTTACAAGGATTGAGAACCAACTGAATGTGAAGGTGAAGGTCATGAGAAGTGACAATGGAAGATTGGTGTGATGACTGAATTTTTTCTTACAAATGGAATTCTCCAACAATTCAGTGCGCCGAGAACTCATGAACAGAATGGGGTTGTAGAAAGAAGAAACAGAACACTCATTGAAGCTGCAAGAACCATGTTAGCTGATACTTATCTGCCTGTCACTTTTTAGGCAGAGGCAATCAACACTGCTTGTTATGTTCAGAACAGGGTTCTTCTCAACAAAAGTCAAGATAATACTCCTTATGAGATTTTGTTCAAAAGGAAACCCTACATCAAGTTTCTCAAACCTTTTGGATGCAAGTGTTCTTTGTTACCAAAGACTATTTGAACAAGTTTCAATCAAAATATTTAGATTGTTATTTTGATGGATACTCTACACAATCAATAGCCTATAGAGTTTATGTGAAAGATCATTTGAGTGTGATTGAATCTTCTGATGTGATATTCAATTAAACCAGTTCAATATAGTTGATGGAGCATCATGGTTATTTGATCTTGAGAAGTTAATCAAGTCTTTCAAGATTTATCCTGAAGACTGTGATGAAACTCTGTATAGAACAAGTTTCCAAGAAGAAATGTCAGAAAAAAGGTTGACTTGGACAAATTATGGTCAAAGGTTTCTTACAAAAATGCTGAATATTCATTTGACAAGAATGCTTCTGATAATGAAGAAGAAGTTGAGCAAAATGACAATCTTGAGCAACCACCTATTCAAGAAGATCCTATTATGAATGATGAGCAAACTAATGATCAAAATGATCAAGAGCAAGCTGTCAACAATGAAGTGCAACATAATGACCTGTTTTTTCAAGAACAAGATAAAATATAACCAGACTTTGAAACTTTATTTCAAAGTTTGAACATTGAAAACAATGTTGCTTTAACTTCACAATAGTTTGCTAAAGATTCATTTGAATTTCATGATGCAACTGCAGATTTGATCTTTGAGTAACCTGATCTCAATGATACAAATCTTGATTCTAATGTGTCAACTGATCTAACTGTGAAAACTTCCTTTGTTGAAAGAAATCATCCACCTGAAAATATCATTGGGTATATTAATGAAAAAGTTACAAGAAGTGCATCTGAATCTTCAAACATCTGTTTGTACTCTTGCTTCCTATCCTAAGTTGAACCCAAGAACATTTTTAAAGCCTTAAAGGACAATAGTTGGGTGAAAGCAATGCAAGAGGAGTTGGCTCAGTTTAGAGATCTGCAAGTGTGGGAACTTGTAGATAAGCCAAGAAATAAGTATGCCATTGGAACCAAAAGAGTTTTTAGTAACAAGAGGGATGGAAGAGGGATTGTTATAAAGAACAAAGAAAGAGTAGTTGCACTAGGATGCTTACAAGAAGAAGGTATTGACTTTGAGTAAGTTTTTGTGCCAATGGCAAGGCTAGAAGCTATCAGAATCTTTCTAGCTTATGTTGCTTCAAATAGTATTAAAGTATTTCAATTGGATGTTAAAATTGAAGAGGAGGTGTATGTTGCTTATTCCCTAGGTTTTGAGGATCTTGAATTTCCAAATAGAGTCTACAAATTGAACAACGCTCCATATGGAATACATCAAGCTCCAAGAGTTTGGTATGATCAGCTACCAAACCACTTGCTTGTTAATGGATTTCAAAGGGGAGTAATTGACAAGAAACTCTTCTATAAGAAAAGGGGAAGATATTTACTCCTGATTCGAGTATATATTGATAATATCATCTTTGGGTATACAAATGAACAAATGTGTTTGGACTTTGAGGAAGTAATGAAGTCAAAATATTGTATGAGCTCTATGGTAGAAATGATTTGTTGCTTGGATTGCAAGTTTAGCAAAAGAAGGATGGAATCTTCATTTGCCAATCAAAGTATGTGCAAGACATGTTGAACAAGTTCAAATGTCAAGACTTGAAGACTGCTTCTACTCCAATGGACACCCATGAGTAGATGATAGCTGATGAAAAGGGGGGAGTCTGTTGATGATCATGAGTACAGAGCAAAGATTGGATCACTGATGTATTTGACTTCTTCAAGGCCAGCCATTATGTTTGTTTTTTGTGTTTGTGCAAGATTCCAATCAAGTCTAAAAGTCTCTCACATGACTGCTGTCAAGAAGATTTTTAGATACTTGAATGGAAAACCTGATCTAGGGATATGGTAACCAAAGAACCAGTCCTTTGTTTTAATTAGTTGCACTGATAGTAACTATGATGGCTGCACATGAGTACGACGTATATATCTGGTGGATGTCAATTTCTGGTAGACAGGCTGGTGTCATGGCAATGCAAGAAGCAAACTAAAGTGTTAATCTCAACTGCTGAACCTGTGTATATTGATGTATCTGTCTGCTGTGCAAACGTCATTTGGATTCAGAATCAACTGCTGGACTCTGGTTTGATTTACTTGAACACTCCTATCTTTATTGACAGTGTTGCTGCTTTGATCTTAGTTAAGAACCCAATCTAACACTCAAAGACCAAGCACATTGAAATTAGACATCATTTCATTAGAGATTTTAGTGAAAAAGTTTTGACTGAAATGAAAAGAGTTGATACTAGTGACAACTTGGCTGACTAATTTACCAAGCCACTGGATAAAACTAAATTTCACTTTCTCCTAAAAGCTTTAGGAATGATCAACTCTGATGAAGTCTGATTGATGATGTGTGCATCTTGTTCTAACTGACTATCTTTAGAAAGGTCTTGTTGAGTGAGTTGTACTTGATATGTGGATATGTGTGCATGTTTAACTGATGTGTGCTTTAAAGAACATTTGTGTGACTTAGGTATCTATGATGCTTAGGTTGTTTAAATTCAGTTAATGTGTGTCATATCACGATAATTTTGTTTGAATGTGTTTTGTAATGATGAATCTGCGTGCTTATCTGATATTTCTGAATATGTGGATAATCTGATATGATGATGTGTTTAGACAGAATAGGGTTTGCATAATCAGTCTTCAATGTACACTATGTTGAATCTGCTTGTGTTGATGCATGTCATTCATATTACGATTGTTCTTGGATGTGTTACTTTATGTTGGTGTTAAAGTATGTCTTTATGTTAAATGCATGCTCAAATGATTACTTTTCAAGATTTGTTTTTTCACGAAACACTTTTGACAAAACAGAGCAAGTTGACGGTGTTGAGACATGATAAGATTATTCAGTTCAAAGCTTTGTAGAAGCTTAAAATGTTTTCAATGAAAATTGATCCAACCTTATGGGAAATGATAGTACATTAATTATTTATGCTAATCATATGGATTTAATAAACTAAAATGACAATTAGTGCAGTCATTAATATGCATGGTTGCTTTCCATGACGTGTAAAAACTGAGGTGATCTAACATAATGAAAATGATAATCTTAATGTGGAGATACATTGTTGAATATGCATATTTTAAGATAAATCTCTCCGAATGATTGGAAGAAAAGTGACTATCCGATCATACACGAGCCTGTTGGTATTTGGTCACCAAAAAAGAAACATTTTATACATATGACAATGAACAAATGTGAGCAAAATTTTATTATCAACCAAAAGTTGAAATGTTCTCAAATTTTTAAAAAAATGCAAACATGAGGGTTAACTATAGAACCACAGAGGTGAGGCATCAATATAAGTCCTAAACACCTTGAATGGATGGCTAGTAAATCCGCATTGCGAGGCATGTAAGTCCAACGTTCAACCTCAATATGTTTGAAAGCTTTGAAAAGAAAAACTCATGAAAATTTATATGTTCTGTCATACAAAATATTTTGACCAAATATTAGGGGGTTGAAGTCAAATTGGGGTGATCTTGGGAAAGCCAAATAAGCTTTGAGAAGAGATTTGGGACACCATAGCACAATAAGTGTTTTCCATTTTTGTATTATGCAAATTAATTGAACCTTATTCATATCACCAATATGTAATAAAATTCATGCTATGTCTAGACCTGCTATTAAACTGCCTGATCGGTCATAATAATGCTGAGAATGAAGAATTGAGAGGTGACTTAATCAATATGATCCCATGTTGACATCTTTTAATAAAAGAAAAAGGTTTGAAAGGAAATAACTTAAATTTGATCTCTTAATGCACCATTTTCTCTTAAACCATGAACTTAAAATGATATAGCTAACTGAAATATGGTTTAAGTCAAAGAGTGTTGCATTTTAACCTTGAATATGTTACTTCTAGCAAGCTTTAATGACTTTTTAACTTTCCAACAAACTTAGATATATTGATAGGATGCTTAACTCATTTGAGCAATCTAATGCTTTAATATGCCTGAATATGTTAATTCTAGCAAGCTTTGATGTTTTTTTTAACTTTCTAGCAAACTTAGTTATTTTGATAGGATGTTTGACTCTAACGAGTAAGCTTGATGATTATCTGTACTTAAAAGAATTATTCATGTATTATCGGGTAGACTTTCATGATTTTATACTTTCGAGTAAACTTGGATGTTGAGAAAGTTGTTTTTGTCAAGCATACTTGATGATTATTTGATACATGTTTGACTATGCTTTACATATCTGTTTCGAGAAAACTTGAGTGTTTTAGTTTAAATTTGTATTGTCTAGAATACTTCATACTTTTGAAGTTATTTTCTTAAATTACAATGTTTTTCTATTAAACTTTGTTTACCGAGCAAACTTCATGCTTAGAACACACTTGTCAAATGGTGACACATTCCAAGTGTTCTCCCAACATACTTGCTACTTTCAGAAAATCCCCAACAAAATCCCCAACAAGCTTACTTGTATATCAAAGGACAACAAGTCTCACTTTGCACTCTTGAAGTATTTTCGGGCATATTTTCATTTCACAGTAAACTTGATTAAATATTATAAGTATAAACTAGCAAGGTTAGTGAAATTCAGATATTCGAGCAAGGTTGACAATGAGAAATATCTCTAAGTTATTATTTTGGATTCTTTATTGATTCCTAGCATGGTTGCCTATTTGATTATTTACCTTGTGATTTATTTCTTGAGCAATCTTGTATATTCGAGTAAGCTTCCTTCATCTTATCCACTTAGTGTTATTTTCAATTACATTAAATATCTGAACAAACACTTTAACACGCAAGCTTTGAAAGTCTTAAAACAACAACTAATTGAAATTTAAATGTAGGTGGTTGAATGCATTAATGAACTAAACGCCAAAATGCTTTTAACCATTACCATCAAATACCTAGCGTGGAAAAGAAAATAGAGAATCAAAAGAACTTTTTCTGCAACTTTTTCTTTCAACCAATTGCATACTTGTGCTTTACTTTTGATTAATCAATTGTCTCTTTCATCAAATCAGACAACTCTTTTGTCTTATTAATGAAATTCAACATATTTTAATTGAAACTTCAAATTTCAAGATAAACTCACATCTTTGTGTTGTGTGTAGGTATCCATATTGTTCAAGACGACGATTTGAATCGAAATATCTTGTGTCTTTAACTTTTATAATCATTATTTTTCTGTTAATATTCAACATCTGAGTAATTTTCTAACTAATAGCTATCTTTTGTGTCTCTTAACTACAGATTATAAATGGATTCCATTGCAAGTAGCTCCAAATCTTACAAAAACCATTTATCAGAATTTTAGGAAGAACTGATGAAGGCATTAAGAAAGTTTAAACCCTAATGTCTGAGGTTGAGAAAACCTTAGCTGCACCAAAACAGGGGGGGAATTCACTTAATCTTCTATCAGTTTATGATAAAAATTATTCGGATTTTGAGAAAACCAATGATATTACAGAAGAAGAAAAGAATCAAGACGATGAAAGAAAGAAGTTCAAGGTAAAAGAGATTGCTCAAGAAACGGATAAATTTCAGATAATTAACTCTTCAAATGGAAACAAAAATGTTCTGCACATTGATGAATCTAAATCAAAATCCAAAATGGTCTATGAGCAAAGAATGACAGAAATTTAAGACAGAGAGTTTCTAAATCAAATATTATCTGATAAGGATATTGAAGAACAAAGAGCAACAATGGAACACTTTGAAGCTGAGAAGAGATAAAGGGATATATAAAACAATGAAAAAGAAGAGGAGGTCTCACAATATGTAATTGAAAAATGTTTAAATGATGAAGAAATTCCAAATGGAGTACTTGTGTCACATCTCAAGCTGATTCAAAATGAAAAACCAGAGAAAGCTACAAAAGAAAAAATGGACATTGTGATTGATAGAATTTCAAAAGTCTTAGATGTTGAAAACACTGTAAAAAATAATGACATAGCAAATGAAAACTTGAGGAAACAAGGAGAAAAGGAACAAAATAAGGAAAATGAAATTTCTGTGCAAATATGGTGGGAAACCAAAATTTCTTATGAAAAATGGGATTCCCTTTGACTCTGTGAAAATTATGACAAAGAAAGAGATCGTGAGCATCTTTAAGATGATAAAAGGAACACTCATGAAAAAAGAAAAAGCAACTACTCAACATCTTAATGTTAAGATCAAGGGAATGCCCAAAAAGATGACTTGTCTATCAAAGATTGAGGAATCTGAGGTCAATGTACTTTGTGACAAGTCAATCTTTTCAGTCTCCAAACTGAACAATCGAAAGACGATGAAAAGGATAGTGTAAATTCCTTTCATAGGCCTGACACCTCAGGACATCTGTCATTCCTTCTAGAAACCCTAAATATAATGTACATATTCAAATTACATATTCAAAATAATCCTAAGTGTAAAACAACTCTTCTGGGTAGGCTTTGTAGAAGTAAACTTCTCTGAGTAGACTTTGTGCTCTGCCTTCCTTGTTAGACTTGGTAACCTTGAAGTGTGCCCGGGAACAGTTCTCCAGGTACGCTTTACTTGGAGTATTTTCCAAAGGAAAATACTCACCAAGCAGACTTCAATATTCTTGATTATATCAGACTTTGCCCGACATAATCCAACTAGCAACCTTGTTCTTCAATGGTCTCATCAACTCCTTGCTTGGAATAAGCTTATTAGCAAAGTGTGCTTGGGATCACTGTACCTTGCTTGAGTTGAACCTTGCCCGATGTTACTTGAGATATTTCATTTCTCATCAAGCTTACTCGGACCACTGTATTATTAAAGAATACCTTGCCCGATCTCCCAAACACGTGGTTTCCTGAGCTTGGTTAGCCAAGATCTTACTCTGAAGTAAGCCTTACTCGGCTATGAAGAACAAACCTGCTTGATATAGTGAATCATGCCCGGGTATACACAAAAGAGTGAACCCTGCCCGGTTATCCACTAAAGAAGACTTCTAGAAGATAACCTTGCCCGATAGGCAAAATATCATGTCCGGCTAAGTAAAAGCTTGCTCGGATGTCTTAGGTGTGCCCGGTTCCATACGTAGTCATTTATGAGGAGGTTGAGAAGATTCCAATCTTCCATATGATCAGTTTTGGGTCAAATCTTGACTCAACAACCTCCCCCTAGATTGGAACACCTCAGCTGTCCCAAAACACCTCTAAGGTTACTTTACACAGGATTAAAAATACACATCAAATTCAAAGTCAAATTACATAATCAAAAATATAATCAAATTACATAATCAAATGCTGTCAGAAGACATTACAAATTAAATCCTAGTCTAAGAATCTTGTCTTCATCTTGCATTGTAGTAAGCTTGTCTTCTATTTGCAATGACACTTCCTGCTTTTTGTTTAAAGATTTCAAGGACATGATAGTGAGTGTGATTTTCAGGAATGACCATGTCCCTGATATCTATCAGATCTTCATTGTGCAGGTAAGTCAGGTCTTCATCTCTTTTGATTATCCCCAGTATTCTCCCATCAGAGTTTCTTAGCACATAATGGTCGTTTTCTTTATATTGAATCTCAGCTATTACACCATTCTTTTGAACGGTGTAATTGAAGCGTGTCATTCTTCTTTCTAAGCTTATGCAGGCATTCATGTTTGACATTGGATTTTTATCTTAAACATTCAACTTGTAATACGTTTCAGCACTATCCATCTTCTTCAACTTTGCACTTCTTCTAGATTTGTTTTGTTGAATGGTTTTCCAGCTTCTCTTTTCTATTAGGAATGGGAATCCTTTGTCAGCTCCATCTTTTAAGTACTTGGAGAGATCATTCTGCTGTCTTCCAGCCATCTGTTTCTGTCTCGATAATCATACAAATTAAGAGTGGCCATCCTTTCCAGTTGTTTTTGAGTGTATTCATCAAAGTCACTCCTCACAACTATGTCTCTCAGTTGTCTACTTTCCATGATTACCTTCTTAGATTCAAGGACAGAATCATAGTAGAGTTCGCTTGGAAGATCCACATCTGATTGTGGTCTTGCTGTTCTTTGAGGTTCAGCTCTACTTATTTCACCACTGCTTGATGAGGCATGTAATCTTTAAGCAGAGGGCCTAGTTGGGATAGACTTCTTAGGTTTGCTAGGCCCTAACTTGAATGCATTGATGTAGATTGACTCTACCATCTCAGGAGGAAGGTTGGCAAGATCAACAAGGTTGTGTCCTGCTTGTTTATTGAGAATAATCATCATTTTCTCTATCCCAGGATTGTTTGACAATCCTGCATACCTTCCATTTACAAAGCTTCTAGGGTTCTGACCTTCCCTTAGAGCCTTTTCCCAGTCAACCTTTTAAATATAGAAAAGTTCTTTCAAGTCCTCCTTTTCTAAGGCTTCAAAAGTGGCTTCATCTATTCCCCTCTGATTTATCATTATGCCCCTCAATATCTTAATCATTTCCTCATTCTCCCAAGGAATTATAGGTTCATCAGCTGTTTCAGAATTTGATTCCTCTGGGATTGGGGTTTCACATCATGTGCATCTTTGATCTTTCCTTTTCAATTTGTGACTTATGCTTATGCCTGAGTGTCATGATTTTTCTTTTCTTATCTGGTTGTTTTTCTTGATCACCTTTTGATTGCTCAGTGGGGGGTTCAGGTTGGACTCTTTTCAATATGCTTTTCTTTTGAATTTGTTGTGTTGATCCAACACTGATTCTTTTGATAACTTTTCCACTACCATAGGCTTCAACCCTTTTTCCAGTAGGTATCCACACATGCCTCCAAACGTCTTTTTCAAAGATTCAATCTCTTCATTTTCTTTGACATACTTTTCTTTTACTTTTTCTCTTTCACTATTATAGAGATCTTGTAGTTTTTCAACTTTGAAGTGGCTCAAATCTTTTTCAGAATACCCATGCTTCCTTAGATAATCTCTGTGTTTCTGTGCATCTCTATTCTTTTGTTGCATAAGCTTTTTGATATTGTCATTTTCCTTTTCTAATCTCTGCTTCAATTCATCATCATTCATAGCAGCCAAAGTTTCAAAGTTTATACCAAAGCTTCTCAACTTCACAACCAATGGATGTTTCTTTTTAGATTCCAACATACTCAGCTCAATGTTTGCCCTTTGTTCCTCAGTCATTGTGACTTGAGGGGTCATATCATCAGCAGTTTCAGTTTCTTTTCCATCATTGTCATCATTATTATCAGATTCATCAGACTCATCCTCCTCCTCTGTTGATTCATTTACAACATCAATCTTGGGTTCATCAGGAGTTGGACTTTCTGGTGTTGTATCAACATTTGGAACATCTGGAACACCAGTCATCTTTTCACCTGGTTTCAAGGTTTTCAATGGAACTGCTCTGATTGTACTATCTTCATCATCAGGAGTTTCTACATAACATTTGTCTTTTCATCCCATTTTCCTTTCTTATTTTTCAGATCCTCCTTCATACCTTGATCAGTGGCTTTTCTCTTTCTAGAATATGTTTTTTCAAATCTTCCCACATTCTCATGTATCCTTGAGGCTTTAGCCAACATCTCTTCTATTGATTCTTCATTTTCTTTTTCAGGTTTCTTCTCAGGTTCCTGTTGAGACTGGCTTGCAGTTTGAGCAAACACACTTACTACCAGAGCCAGGGAGTTATCAGCTTCCTCAACTCCTTTCAACTTAATCAAGGCTCCAATCACATCTTGATCATTAGCTTCTTCTTCATTAATCACTTTGGCAACATTAGCTTGACTGATCAACTCTTCTTGTGCTGCTATTTCCTCAGCTGTCATGGTTTGGGCTGTTGTATTTCCCTATCTCTTATCTCTATTATTACATTCTCAAACTTTCTCCTTGCTTCAATAGCAGCTTCTTCATCCTCCTTAAACAAAATTTCTTTCTCAGGATTTACCTCAACAGGCTCTTCATCAATGATTTTTTCCTTACCTTTTTCTAATCTCCTCTGCTCATCTTCTTCAACATCAGATTGTTCATAATCATCAATCTCTTTTTCAAGTGCTTCTAACTCTGGATCAAACTCTACCCTCTTGGAGCTTTCAGGTTGTTCAGTTTCATTGATAGGCTCCTCAGTAGCAGTATTTCCCATATTTATTTCATCATTTTGAGTTTCAGTTAGAGCATTTGTGACAACATCAGAGGTAGCAACATTCTCTTCTTCATTAGTCTGTTCAAATTCATCTTCTGCCTCTTCTTCATTAGACTCCTCCTCTCTCCATACAACATTCATTATTTCATTATTAACATCATAATTTTGTTGTCCTTTATCAGAAGAATCTGCTTCATAATCAACATCCTCTACTCTCCTCTCATCACTTTCCTCCTCATCATCATAGGCATTTAGGATTCATGTCAAACCATCAACAGTCTCTTCACCTATATCCTTTTCAGTTTCAACCCTCACCATAGCAGCAGTTGGTATATTTACATTCTCCCCCTGTTTTGGGGCAGCTGAGGTCTTCTCAACCTCCTTCTCCAGGGTTTGAATTCTCAATTTTGCACGGACCAACTGATCTAACAACATTACATTCTCCATTGTCACCTCCTCATTCCTCTTCTTAAGCTCAGCATTTTCTGTCATTAAATCCAAAATTCTTTGAAATAGGTCTGTTTCAGTATGTGGGGTTGTAGGTGGTGATGTTGAGAAAGGTTCATGTTCAGGTTGTTCTTGGTTTATGGTTTGAGTTTGGATAATGGGTTGTGGTGGTGATTGTGTATGGGGTGGGCTTGGAATGAATGATTTTGTTTGAATTGGGCTAATGGTTATTGGTGTTAGTGGTGTTGGGGATATATAAGTTGATGTTTCATGATGGCTTCTTTTTGTGCGTATGGATTTTTCCCAAATCTGATGTCGCCAATTATCTAATGGGCTTCCACAATTATATCCAAGAACCTTATTCTATTGTTGTATCTTGCGTTTTACTTCAAAGATTGTGGGCCCCCAAACTTTTCTTAAAATGAGATCTCACCATATTTATGTTTTGGTTATTATATTTCATGTGAATGCATCTGCCAAAATAAAATCAAACTAAGATATTGTATATTTTGAAAGAATTAATATTTAAAGATTAGGTTAATTATAATATATTAGCCTATGTAATATGAGTTTACAAACTTTAATCTTAATATATCTTTCAATCTCATATTTAAGTTAATCAACTCATTTAGCTCGTCCTCTTTCTCAGTTTCGGTGAACGAAACTTTAAAATGATCAATTGGATCATGACTTGTGTTACCTCGTCCTCTTTCTCAGTTTCGGTGAACGGCATTCCGCATGGTTTCTTCGTGGGTAAACGTGGATTGCGTCAAGGGGACCCGTTATCCCCCTATTTATTTACTCTTGTTATGGAGGTTCTCACTCTTATTTTGAAGCGTAGGGTTCGAAATTCTGGGGGTTTTATTTATCACCCGAATTGTGAAGACTTGGACATTGTTAATTTATGTTTTGCGGATGATCTCTTCATTTTTCTCCATGCAGATCCGGTGTCAGTTCAAGTTATTATGGGAGGTTTGGAGGAATTTAAGGATGTGTCGGGTTTGGCTCCTAGTTTACCAAAGAGTACTGCTTTTTTCTGCAATACTCTGAACCATGTCAAACTAGCTATTCTAAATATCTCCCCTTTTGCTGAAGGTAATTTGCCCGTAAAGTATCTTGGTGTACCGCTGGTTTCTAAAAGTCTTTCTTACAAGGATTGCCGGGTTTTAGTGGATCGTGTTCGAGGAAGGTTAGCTGATTGGAAAAATAAGAGTTTGTCTTTTGCGGGTAGGCTTCAATTAATTAAATCAGTTATTTCTTCTATGCATATTTATTGGGGTATGATGTTCTTACTTCCGGCTAAATTAATCACTGAAATTGATAAACTCATGAGAAGATTCTTATGGTCTAATGGGGATAGTTGTCGGGGAAAAGCTAAAGTGGCTTGGGAGGCTGTATGCCTTCCTAAATCTGAAGGTGGTCTTGGTATTCGAAGGTTTTCCGAATTTAATGTTGCGCTTTTGTCTGCTCATATATGGAAGTTGCTTAGTAATAAGGAATCTCTTTGGGTCAGATGGATTCATACATATAAACTGCGGGGTGTAAGTTTCTGGGCTGTCCAAAATCGGGGTAATATGTCTTGGACTTGGAGAAACCTCTTACATATTCGGCAAATGGTGAGACAATTTTTCTGGTTTCGAATAGGGAACGGTGAATCTACTTATGTCTGGTATGATAACTGGTGTGCTATGCGTCCTCTGATTGATATGGTTTCTACTAGATCAATCCATCGGGAGGGTTTTTCGTTATCTGACAAAGTTTCAAATTTGGTTGAAGAGGGTTTTTGGAGGTGGCCGGTTGAATGGAATTCTATTTTTCATTCAGTGCAGTTTCCTTCAATTCAAAATCATAAAGATGATGAAGTTTGGATCAAAGATTTGAATGGAAAGTTTGTTCAGTTTTCTGTTAAGGATATTTGGCATGCTTTTCGAACTAAGGATCGCAAGGTCACTTGGTGTAATGTTGTATGGCATCCTAACTGTATTCCAAAGCATGCATTTTTATTGTGGCTGATCATTAAGAATCGATTAAAAACTCAGGATAAGGTGAGGTATTGGGAGACCCGAACTGATGTCAGCCAGGTATGTCCGTTTTGTGATTCTCAACCCGATTCTCATGATCATCTATTCTTTCGATGCTCGTTTTCGCTTAAAGTCTGGAAAGGTGTTTGTGATTTTGCTAAGATTGAGTCCTATTCTGATTTTTGGGGGGATATCTTGGTGAAATACGAGTCTCTTACTTCTTGTAAAGCGGCGGATGTGGTTACTGCTAAACTTGTTTTAGCTGCGTGTTGCTACTTGATTTGGCAGGAAAGGAATTTAAGACTATTCAAAAATCAAAAGAGGGATTGCAATCAGATCATTGAAGCGGTAGTGGGCATTGTCAGATTGAAACTTCTCTCGAGTCGGTTACGTTCGGGCTCAAGGAAGTGGATGGAAGTTTGGAAGCTGCCTAATGCTACGTTGGAAGTCTAATGTTTATTTGGTTTTCTTGTAGTTTTATGGGCTGTGTTTAGTGTGTTTTGGACTAGCGAGTGGTATGCCTCTCGTCTAGTTTGTGGTTGTGTTTTTTTTTGTTGCCGTTTTGATACTCTGTCATTACGCCAGTTTTTAATTTTATTATAGCCTGGGTAACCCCCTTTTACCCAAAAAAAAAAAACTCATTTAGCTCGTTGTTCTGTGAACCTTAAAAAACCCACATATGAACCAATTAATAATAATCTCTAATAAAACATGGCTCAAAAGTACTTAAAAGTGTATGAAACATTTATATAATAATATGAATATTTTAGACCACATAAAAACCATTCTCCAAAAGATATCTAGCCTTCCCCCCCAAATCTTCTAAGAGCTTTTGCTTTCTTTCTAATTCCTTTTTAATTTTAATTTCAACCCTTTTCTTCTCATGTTCTTCCTCTTTATCTTTTAAAGCTTTGCTCAGACTTTCAATTTCTTCAAAGGACATTTTATCCAAGTGTTATTTGAGTAGTTGCATTGTTTTAGATAAACAAGTGTAAATCCAGTATTTTGTTCCTCTCTTCCCTTCTCTTTCTTTCAACCTCTCTCCTATTTCCCAACAGATGGTCAAGATCTTCATCATTCAGATTCTTGATTACATCATATTCCATATTATGTCTCAACAATGCAATGATTCTTGGATCTTGCCTTCTTAACTCTTCCATTATCGCTCCAATATTCTCAATGTGTGTATCAGCCAAAATGATTTGAGGTGAATCATGTTCATCCTTGTTTTCCTTTTCTCCTTCACCTTCTTCATCCTCCTCTTGATCAGTTAGATCTTCCAATGCCCCTATTTGAGGTTTGAGATCTACACTGTCATTTTTTTCATAATCTTCAAGTAACTACTTGAAGTGGAATGGCATAGATTGGTTCTTCATGTATCTTTTCTTTTTCTTTCTCCACATGCACATTCTGCTTCTTGTTAGTTTTTTCAAAATTAAGGATATTCTGGCCATACGTCTTTCTTTTCTTTGCATTTTTAACCAAATCAACTAGCCACTCCCTTTCTCAATCTTATTTAACAATCCAGACACTACTTTCTCAGGTACATTCTTGGAAATCTCATCTTAAATCCTCTTCCCATTAATGTCAACAACCAACTGCTTATCAGCACTTTCTTCAATATTTGGTTCAGTAGTTGGTGTTGTTTTAACAATTTTTTCAATCACATTATCCTTCTCTGTCTAAAACATTTGTACAACCATGGCAAGAGATTTCTCAACATCTTCATTCTGTTTAAGTTTCACGAGTCCTTTAAGTATGTCTTGATCAATTTCATATTTTTCTTCCATTTTCAGCTGCTTTTGAAATTTAATTTGTTCTAACAGGATTCTCTGCTCATCAATCTCTTTTTCAGATAACATATAGTTTAAGAACCCCCTGTCAAACATATCCTTCAATAACTGGTCATGTAGCAACTCTGACTTTATAGCAGAATCATCCTTATCAAGGATACGATCATTAGATCAAGAATTTTCTTTTTCAGGGGCTGCAGCTGGCTCTCATCCTCAGCTACTGCCTTTCCCTTCAACTTTTACCTTTCTTCATCTTCATTTATAGGTTTGGATGCACCAACCTCTTTCATTACTGGCGGTGGAATTTCATATATTTCTTTGAATAAATCTTTCATCTCTTCATCAATCACCCCCCTCTCAGCCACAATAAAGAATCAATCCTTTCAAAGTATCCATACAAAATATCAAGGTCTGGATCATTTTCAATCATTGTATTATCATCATCATCACCTTGATCCATTTCCACATTCTCCATATTTTCAATCTCTATCATTTCATTCATAATCATATTCTCATGAAACTCTCTCTCATCCTCCACTACTTCATCAGCAGTAATCACATTCTCCTCCACAATCTCATCCTCCACTTCGTCTCCTCACTCTCTTCACATGTCATACCAATCATGTTTAAAAAGTTCCCATCAACAGGAATATTCCCCCTGTTTTGGTGCATCTAAGGTCTTCTCAACTTCAGACTTCAGGGTTTAAATTTCCTTAAGGGCATCTTCAAGCTGTTTATGGTTTCCAAAAGGATGTAGTTGGAATCGGTCTATGGTATCCAAAAGAAGATGAGTTTATGCTGAGAGTTTATTCGGATTCAGATTATGTACGCGAAGTTTATGCTATAAGTTGAAAACAAAGTCTACAACTGCTGGATGTCAATTCTTAGGCAGTAGGTTGGGGACTTGGCAATGTAAGAAGCAAATAACCGTCTCTCTGTAGACTTGCGAAGCTGAGTATGTAGCTGCCTCCAGTTGTTGTTCTCAAGTTCTTTGGATTCAACAGCAGATGCGCGAATACAGTTTACATTTTCGGACAACTCATATTTTTGTATATAATTCTGCAACTATTTCCATAACAAAAAAACTCGGTAAATCATTCTAAAACTAAACACAATGAAATACGGTATTACGTAATTCATGATTGCTACGAGAATAAGTTGATAAATGTAGATAAAATTCACACCGATGAGCAAAACGCAGATATTTTTACTAAATCTTTTGATAAAAACTGATTTTTCTATTTATTAAATCTTAACGGTATTAAGAAACTCAGAGGTGGGAAAGATAATTGTCCCGAGGTTATGGATTCTGATCTTGAGTAACAATTCATCTGAGTCAAGTTTGTTGGTGTATATATGTTTTTTAAATTGGTTTTTGATTTTAGAGGGGGAGATATTTCTAGGAAATTCAAAAACATTTAAAAATGATAAAATGTCAAAAATATGTGAAATTTTTTTTCCTCAAAATGAATTTTGAAGCAAAAAGGAAAAATGATAGTACATTGATCATCTAGTCACAAATCCAGTTAGAAATAGGCTTAAAAGATTGTGTGCTTAAATTTATTGGTGCATTGGTAGGCTTTGAAATAAATAAGTAATAGTAAGTGAAATAAAATTAACTAGCCAAGTTGAAATGGTGGTTAGTTCTCTAACAAAAATCTTGGTAACGAATACAGAAATGTAATAACCTGTCATACTCAAGCCTTATGTTTTAGCATGATCATCAAAATTAAAATATTTGAAATATAATAACCCGAACTTTAGTATTATATAAAAATAATAATAATAAATAAATAAATAGAACCTGGAAGAGTTCAAAGTTCAAACTCAAGATTTAAGCACATGTGTATTATTCTAAATTCAATCATCATCTACTTCAAATTCAAACTTGCTGATAGATCGAGATGATATGTTCGTTTCTTTATAAATATCTTCAAACTCTCTCAATCACATCTCATAAGACCTACTAGCTCCTATTCTCACACGACCTTTGTTCTTCGTTACCACCACCGCATCGCCCCGCCACTATTAAATAAGCCTCATCCTCCGCTGCCGCCGTAGACTGCCTCCGCCACTACAAATCGGACACTACCGGGCCGCTAACAACCAGACATCTATTTTGTTCTCAGGTCAGTTTGATTCATGACCAGCATTTAAGATTAGTTGCTTCTTTGATGTTCTAATTGATCAGAAACTTTGTTGGTTTGTTGGACCGATGCAGTCGTAAGCGTCTCCGGATTACCGTCTCTGACGCCCCGCTTCCTGATCATATCATCTCACAGTGCGGGTAATAATTCCAGACCTTCCTTTGTTTTATTCATCCCGATACATTGCGGCTGTGACGATTGATGGTTCCGGCCATTTAAGGCTTTAAATCTCTATGCGTTAATAGATACATGTTTGCGTTTAAAGATAAGAATCATTCATCAGAAATAAAGTAAATAAATAAAGAAAGAAAAGGAAGTTGACTAAAAAGCAAATTAATCTGACATTGTTGAATATGCACGTGAGTTTTGTACTAACTTGTTTTGCACCACACAATTATATAAGAGCATTGGAAATTGTTTTATGAAGCCATCATATAACTAAAAGGAATAAAGCAACAATTTTGCTCATACACTTATATCTATACACATATTATAAGTAATATATAACAAGAACTCTACTGCGTAAATTAGTTTCATACATTATTTTAGTTTAACTAATAGTATTATTCTATTAGTGTTAAATTCAAAACTCTTGCCATCCATTTAACGTTATATATTAATATTAGTAACAATTACATGACTTTTATGAAATCAAGTGTCGAATTATTATTATTATTTTTATTTATAAAAAGCCCTTGTCGCCGGAAGACCGATCGGTTAATCACGCAATATATTTTGAGTTCAATACATCTTATGTGAACTATATTATAATGTAGATTCTCAATATAGTTGAAGACAACCTTATTCTCAATATAGTTGAAGACAACCTTATCTAACTTGTTTTGCACCACACAATTATATAAGAGCATTGGAAATTGTTTTATGAAGCCATCATATAACTAAAAGGAATAAAGCAACAATTTTGCTCATACACTTATATCTATACACATATTATAAGTAATATATAACAAGAACTCTACTGCGTAAATTAGTTTCATACATTATTTTAGTTTAACTAATAGTATTATTCTATTAGTGTTAAATTCAAAACTCTTGCCATCCATTTAACGTTATATATTAATATTAGTAACAATTACATGACTTTTATGAAATCAAGTGTCGAATTATTATTATTATTTTTATTTATAAAAAGCCCTTGTCGCCGGAAGACCGATCGGTTAATCACGCAATATATTTTGAGTTCAATACATCTTATGTGAACTATATTATAATGTAGATTCTCAATATAGTTGAAGACAACCTTATCTTTTCTTTTTGCTTTGTTTAAGGTACGGATTCTGTTTTTCTTCACTCATAGTATTGGTTCTAGTCCATTTTATATTCGATGTCCGTCACTTCGTAGTGCGGATTTTTGTTACCTGTCAGTTACAGATCTAGTTCGGTTTATTCGTATGATATGTTTATATTAATTTTATAGCATGCAATAGGTTATACATATTTTGAATTCATTATTGCATGTTCCTGTTTAAATATTTTTAGTTATACGACTTTAGTTCAGTACTCTGTTACCCGAGCATTTCTGACTTGTTGTTGGGGCGTCAACGACATGACACTTATCGTGACAGTGCGTAATCAAAGTTCACGGCGTCTCTGGAAGTACTCATGTAGTACCTTGGCCACTTAGAGGCTATAGATCGATCTTAGCTCCGACTCCTGACTCCTGACTCCTGACTTCTGTTTGAGATGGAACAATGTGTGCACGCCACCCACACCGTCTCTTTGGTGCATGGACTAGCTAGCTGTGTACCCCTCTGTTTAGGCTCTGGGTGCTTCCGTATTACACGACCTACTTATTTTAACATCATCGTCGTGTATTTTAGTAATTATATTTTGTTTCGCTATATTTCTGTTCCGTTTTGATATGTGTATATGCATTTGATTAAATTTGAGTATATTCAGATTACGTCCCGATCGTGTATCGGATTATGTTTCGCATTTAATTATAGTTCGGTCTAAAACGTGGTTTTATATCCGCAATAGTTTCAGTTTTATTTCAGTATGTGTTTTGTCTTATGTATGCCTTTACCTGTACTATTGTTCTCTCCGTTACTGGGCAATTTTTGGCTCAGCCGTATTTTCTTGTTTGTGTCTGTCTTATTTGCTATCAGGTAATTCGGGAAATCGGGGAGATCAGTGATGAGAGTAAAATGAAGCTCAAGAATAAGGACTTGATTTAATTTTCTTTTATTTAAGCATTTAATAAATTTGACTTAGAATTTCTTTCAGTGTTTTTAACTCTTTTGGTTGCCATGGGATTCTTTTCATTTCATTTAAATGGTTTTTGTTTGGTCTATGATATCTGTAATAGTGACACGTCAGCCTGCTCCGGGTTGGGGTGTTACATGAAAAGTTTATGCTTCTAGTTAATGATTGAATCGTCAATGGTGTATGGTTTTATGGTTTAAAATCATGTATTGATGGGATGCTTCAAATTTCCGGACACCATTGAGTCTTTATGTGGTTTATCATCTGGGTATTCACAAATGTGAATATTAAATTGCTTTATAAGCGAACACAAGTCATTAAATTTTTTCACTGTTGTACTTTGTACAAATTCATTACTGACTTAATCAACCATGTTGTTAGACATACATCGTTCCTTCTTTGCGCGCGTCTTAATACCGGTAAGAAACGGGCCCCAGGGGATACATAGTCTGCAAGCCATACATATGAAATCGTGCATACTCATTCACGGTAAAGGAAATTTGGGGTATTTCTTGTTGTGAAGGTTATTGCTAGTAAAAGCTAATAAAATTTAAATTCTTTTGATCTGCTGGTTCTAAGGTTTAAGTCAAGTTGGGATGACATGGTAAAAATCAAATAAGCGTGAATCAAGATTAGAGACTGATCATTGCTGATATTGTGTGCTTAATTGAATCTTAATCATTTCACTGAAATTTCTGAAAATTTTGTTGTTAATGTTTTAGTGGACAACAATACCAATGACTGACTTTATACTAGTCACAATAATGCTGAAATATAGAACTTTGATGGAAGGGCGATTTGGTCAATATGATTCCCTATTCAAACTCACAAAAATATGTACGAGTACAGTTTGAATTTCATTGTTATACATTTTTGTTTTACTGCTTTTCATTAGTCCAAAAAGTTTTTACATTTCTGAGTTATTTTCGACTCTAGATGAATGAGTTACTATCTACTGGGATGAAATTCTGAGAAAGATAAACTGGGTTGTCGTTCCGAATACATTTACAAAGGGCTAAAAAGTTATTTGGTTAGTCTAGGTCATTAATTTGGACTCGATTTGATCAATAATTTTTCAAAATAAGATTTAAGTCATAATTATTCATTCCGGCGTATATGTTTTATACATATATGGCGTATATGTTTTACAACATATACGGAGGATAAGTGTGGCCTATATATAGTCATCTTATACGCTGTGTTCATTCATATCCGTTTATTTCATATCCATGCACATATTTCTCTCGAGTTTTTTTTTACCAAAATAGGGTGGGTGGAAAAATTATTTATCAAAATGGGTGATTCCAAAAGTATTTACTAAATTAGGTGATTTTTGAGAACCCCACTTTCTCATTCCTAACCTTACCGGGTATAGAAATTTTCTATAATATTATTTTTATCTAAATTAGTGGACCACAATATTAAAATATAAAATAAGTTTTACATGTTTATTTCTTATTACGTTTTTCTTCAAATTTTTAGACCGAGATTTATTCTAGAAATGTGTTGGCTAATTCATTTTATAATTGTTATTATAATACTATTATTTATATATATATTAAAAACTTTCAGAAAACAATCTGAGAGAGTTCGAATACACGTCTCTTAACTTAATGAAGAGAAAAGGATTAGCTCGAAAAAATTATAGGGATGTTTTAAATGTTCGTGGCGCGCCGCTTGCGGATTGTTTGAAGTTCGCTTGATTTAAACTGATTCGGAAAAAGCTTGTAATATGTAAACAAGCTTCGCAAAGCTGACTCAGTTTACAACCATGTACTTTTTTTAGTCGAGCTTTTCTATCCCCTAATTTAAAAGTGCTTTTTGTATATATATATATATATATATATATTCTAATAAACATTTTGTATAGTTAAAAACAACATAAGATGTTTTTTATTTTAAAAAATTAAGTATATGTTACTAATTTGCACCACCTAGTAATGAAATGTCAATTCGATTGCGAGGAAGCTGTTTACAATTGTTTTTTATTATAGTTATTTACTTTTCAAAACATCTTTTTTTTAAATAATTTGAACAAAACGAGATGAAAAAAATAATAAAAACTTTTCAATTCAGTTTTTTTTATATTACTTCTATCTTATTTTAGATAAAAAAATTTTGTATAGAAAATTTGTTTTTTCTAATCAAAGTAAGAGTGAGAAAAATGGGGTTTTTAAAAATGACCTAATTTGGTAAAAACTTTTAAAATCACCTATCTTGGTAAATAATTTCTTCACCCACCCTATTTTGGTAAAAAAACTCTATTTCTCTCTAGAACATTGATTTGTTTCTGGTTATACATATAAGTGGTTAATTCAGGGAATAGCACACTGTGTTGATCTTAAAAGACGGCTCAAAAAGTGAAAGATATTGATCCCTGAAGATTTATCTGGATTACCTCCTCCACGACAGGTTGAATTCAGAATTGATCTAGTTCAAGATGCCGCTCCAATAGCTCGATCTCCATACAGATTAGCAACATCGGAAATGCGGGAGCTATATAATCAGCTTCAGGAATTATTGCATAAAGGATTTAAAAGACCAAGCTTTTCACCTTGGGGAGCACCAGTCTTATTCGTGAAGAAGAAAGACGGCTCTTTTCGGATGTGTATCGATTATCGGGAATGAACAAATTCACCATTAAGAATCGGTACCCACTATCGAGAATTGGCGACTTGTTTGATCATCTACAAGGATCCAGTTATTATTCAAAGATTGATCTACGATCCGGATATCATTAACTACGAGTTGCTGAAGAAGATGTTCACAAGACTGCTTTGAGAATTCGATATGGCCACTACGAATTTCTAGTCATGCCATTTGGTCTAACAAATGCACCTGATGTATTTATGGACATTATGAAGAGAGTTTGTAAGCCATACTTTGATAAATTTGCTATAGTATTCATCGTTGATATACCCATTAATTCACGAACTAAGAAAGAGCATAAGCAACATTTAAAGCTAATCCTGGAATCGCTAAAGAATGAAAAGCTATATGCCAAATACCATAAATGTGAGAACGGTAATGTAAAGCTAATCCTGGAATTCCTAGCTTCGAGAAGTCCGTTTTATGGGCATGTAATTAATGAGAATGGTATTCACGTTGATCCCTCAAAGATTGAAGCAATTAAGAATTTGGAGACACCAAGGTCACCCACAAATGTGTGACAATTTTTTGGATTAGTTGGATATTATCGTCGCTTCATTGAAAACTTTGCTTCCATAGCTCAACCTTTAACCCAACTAACCCAGAAAGACAAGAAATATGATTGGACTGAGAAACAAGAAGAAGCTTTCCAGCTACTTAAGCAAAATTTGTGTAGTGCACCAATCTTTTCACTTCCGGAAGGAACGGATGGATTTGTAGTCTGTTGTTGTCACACCCTCAAAATCCACTAACGGAGTTTTACCGTCAGAGGGTGTGAACTAACAGGATCGGAATCATTAGTTATAATCAAACACCATAAATAAAGTTTTCAACCCACGAAAACATTTAAAGTTTAAATGAGTGCGGAAGCGTAAATTCATAAACCAAGTGTTGCGTCACGCAGGACGACTTAAAACCCAATAAATAAAAGTTTAAAACAAGTTTTTCAAAACGATGGTATTCAATGAATGCATGTTCCTATACCGCGCGCCCGCCTCGGCTACCTGAGAATAACATACTAAAAGTGTCAACACAGGGTTGGTGAGTTCACAAGTTTATATAAATAAAGCGTTTGCGTTTACGTTTTGCGTTTGCGTTACCAGATAATGTTAAATCAATTATATATCCATAGGTAGCTAGCCTATAAAACAAGTATTACTAAGTGTTCGACACCGAAGCTGACTGTTTATCAATTGCCTTGCCACCATGTCTACCACGACCATGGAAATGTGTTAGCCAAGATTACACCCACTCGACCTCCAGTCGAGTTTAGAGTTGGGTGGGGTTTGTCAAACCCAGTAGTACTACTCAACAGTGACTTTCTATTATCCAAATATTAAATGGTTCGATGTTATGAAGGACTTTAGTTGGTTCGTTTGCCACTTAGCCTTTACAAGTGATATATAACTAATAACAAAATCTAAAGCGTTTTGGAGTATGATATCTCCCCCAAGTAAAAAGCGTTTAAAAGAGTAAAAGGGGAACGTGAAACTCACTGTTTGCAAAGAATTCAAAACAAGTCAACCAAGAGATGCGCGTCACAGAAAATCCTTACTAGCGTTCTAAAACAAGAATGAGATTTTCTAAGTGTTGGAACTAATATTGAGTCTCTAGACTCGGCACAGAATACCTATGCATGAGATACGTTTCCTGTTTCGTTTGTGAATTGTGTGTGACTCAACAAACACATTGGTGATACGTTACATGTGTGAACAACTACTTACGTGTCAAGTATTAATATTGTACATTACCAGCAATTATTCCCCACAAGGGCAATTTAGTCAAAACATGGCAATTATCTAACAACGAGCACGTTTCACGTATTTTCACATAGTTCAAAAGCTAGTTTTATCAAGACAGAATTCTACTTGAAAGATTACTCTATTCAACCGATCATAACATATCAATTAATTCACCAAAAATCATCACAAAAGAACACATGAGTTAGGTTTCCAGAACTATTTTTATTGTATTTTTATTCCACTTAGTTTTCTCACAAAGACCAAAACATTACAGTAAACTCACAGCAGTCAAAATCATGCGCAACAGAATGTTATTTGTTATTCCTGTTAAATGAAAAATCCAATTAATGCAAGACCAATTGGGTTAGGTTCTTAACTCAACATTTTAACTTCCAGAAGTGGAACCAACCCATTTGGTCTTGTAGTTTATGAGATATGATAATTACAAAACAGCCTAACAGCAGACCTCATAATTCAGACTCGCACTTCAGTTTTGTAAAATAATAAAAGTTAACTTCTACACGTCCAAAAATTACAAACTTGGACTTTATAGAAACTAGACTCAACCTAGTACACTGTAGTGTTAATAATTTCTACCAATTACCACATTAACATTCAGTTACAGTTGTCTAAACATAAACTTAACAATCTGTCCAGTACCAGTTTACATCAAAACTCAACATAACAACAATCTATGAACCATAATCCATACATATAACACTCTAGACACAATATTTATCAACTATGCATATCAATCTCACATTACACACATAGTTAGGGTTTTTCTTGAAAGTTTAAAATCAAAGAACAATGATTAACAACAACAATAACACAATTAGTTATCAATTTCATTAGCAAATCATCATCAAGCATATGATGAAACCCTAACTCATCTTAATCATCACTTTCAAGAGTCTAGGGTTTTGATTAACCCATTCAATATCAAAATTAAACACAAAGAATGCATAGAGTAGTTGTTAATACCTTCCTAGCACCTTAATTCTTCAACCAAACTTGAAAAATCCTTGTGTGTATGTGTGAGTAGTGTGACGGCAGCCAAGGGAGAAGAGGAGGGGGCCGATCAGGTTTGAGAGGGAGAGAGGAGGTTAGGGTTTTTGTTATTATTTAATAATAATATGTTACACAAAGGCCCCTCAACTTTTAGTTATTACTTTTCTAGCATAAAGTAGCTTTTTGCATCTTGAGTTAATGTTCTACACAATATTATCAAATGACACATAAGCCTAACATATAATTATCAAATAATTATTGTTTGGATGTTTGTCGTTTATTCACCTATGGTTTGCGTCAACTCGTTTGCGTTTCGGTGCAATCCCGAAAGACTACATGTGTAGTGATTGTCAAGTGTCATTTAAAACCCTAGTTTAAATGTAATGAGATGTGCGTTATAGATCAAGTGATCTTAAGTTTGAATTGACGGAGTTTGAATTAACGGAGTTAACCTGAAATTGACGAGTGTCACATCATTCCCAAGTTGAAAGAATTTTCGTCCCGAAAATTTGAGTCAAGTCGCGATGGGTGTCTAAAAAAGCAAGAAAAATTTTCAGTTTGTCATATCATCCCCTAGTAGAAAGAAATTTCGTCCCGAAATTTAATTCATACCTCTGGTGATTTCTGACGGTTTGACGGCTTTCGCGGTTTTCGGTGTTTGGTCAACCCTTCAAAAAGGTGAGGATACTTTTTCATCATTTGGTCCTCGCGTTTCCACGTGAACTCCAGTCCACGTCACGAGTTCCAACGAACCTTAACGATTGGAATTTTGCTGTGCTTGAGTGTTTTGGTTTCCCAATCCAAAACTTCGACTGGTTCTTCGATGAAGCGTAGCTGTTATCAACTTGCAACTCGTCCAAAGGGACTGCTTGGGTTTCATCGGAAAGGCATTTCTTCAAATTGGATACATGGAATGCATTGTGTACGCTACTGAGTTCCGTTGGTAGATCCAGTCGTTACGCCACCGGACCAATGTGCTCAGTTATCTGGTAGGGGCCAACGTATCGTGGATTGAGTTTGTTTCGCTTTCCGAAGCGAACCACACCTTTCCAAGGTGAGACTTTGAGTAATACTTGGTCGTTCATTTGAAATTCAAGAGGCTTTCGGCGCTTGTCGGCGTAACTCTTTTGGCGATCTCGTGCTGCTGCCACACGGTTGCAGATTTGAACAATCTTTTCAGAGGTTTCAAGTACTAATTCTGGACCAGTGATTTGGCTATCACCCACCTCTGCCCAGCAGAGAGGTGATCGACACTTCTGTCCGTACAACGCTTCAAACGGCGCTGCTTTAATGCTTGCGTGATAACTGTTATTATACGAAAACTCTACCAAAGGCAAGTGAGGTTCCCAACTTTTTTCGAAATCCAACACGCATGCACGCAACATGTCCTCCAAGGTCTGAATGGTGCGCTCACTTTGCCCATCCATCTGAGGATGGTATGTTGTGCTCATATCAAGACGGGTGCCTAGTGCACTCTGTAGTGACTTCCAAAAGTGCGAAGTGAAACGGGAATCTCAATCAGATATGATTGAGACAGGCACTCCGTGTCTGGACACTACTTCTTTCATGTAGACGCGAGTCAGTCTTTCCATTTTGTCCGACTCCTTGATTGCTAAGAAATGCGCAGACTTAGTCAACTGGTCAACGATCACCCAGATGGTATCGCATCCCGTCGGCTTTTTGGGTAATCCCGTGATGAAATCCATGGAAATGTGTTCCCATTTCCACGTTGGAAGTTCCGGTTGCTGTAACAGACCAGATGGTTTCTGATATTCTATTTTGACTCTTGCACAAGTCAAGCATTTGCTCACGTAGGTGGCAATGTCGGCTTTCATGTTTGGCCACCAGTAAAGTGCCTTTAGGTCATGGTACATTTTATCTGAGTCAGGGTGGATGGAATATCGGGACTTGTGTGCTTCGTCCATCACTAGAGTTCTCAACTCTCCGTATCGAGGGACCCAGATCTGGTTTTCGAAATATCGGACCCCGTCCGATTTGGTTTCAAGTTGCTTGTTCATGCCTCGCATGAGTTCTGATGGGAGATTATCGTCTTTCAAGGCTTCGAGTTGTGCATCACGAATCTGATCGGGTAAGTTGGCGTGAATCGTGAGTTGTAATGCTCGCACTCGTCTAGGTTTATCGGTTTCTTTTCTGCTGAGAGCATCGGCTACTACATTGGCCTTGCCAGGGTGGTACTTGATGGCATAGCATAATCCTTAAGCAGCTCGACCCAACGACGCTGTCGCATGTTCAACTCCTTCTGATCGTAGATATGCTGGAGACTCTTGTGGTCGGTGTAAATGGTAAACTTGGTACCGTACAAGTAATGTCTCCATATCTTAAGAGCAAACACCACAGCTCCGAGTTCCAAGTCATGGGTCGTGTAGTTCTTCTCATGAATCCGTAGTTGTCGAGAGGCATAGGCTATAACCTTCTCGAGTTGCATCAACACGCAACCGAGACCCTGTATCGATGCGTCACAATGAACCTCAAAATTTTCTGTACCCTCGGGAAGGGCTAGGATAAGGGCGCTACAGAGTTTGGTTTTCAACAGTTGGAAAGCGGATTCTTGCGCGTCACCCCAATTGTACTTAGTACCCTTGTGAGTCAAAGCGGTGAGAGGTTGAGCAATCTTTGAGAATCCCTCGATGAAACGTCGGTAGTAGCCAGCCAGTCCTAGGAATTGTCGCACCTCAGTCGGAGTCTTAGGTGCTTCCCAGTTTTTGATGGCCTCTACCTTACCGGTATTGACATGGATACCATTCTCATTGATCACATGTCCTAAGAAGTGAACCTCGCGAAGCCAAAATTCGCATTTCGAGAGTTTAGCATACAGTTGTTCCTTCTTTAGCAATTCTAAGATCAATCTCAGGTGTTCTTCGTGGTCGGCCTTGTTCTTGGAGTAGACGAGGATATCATCAATAAAAACAATCACAAACTTGTCGAGGTACGCCTTGCATACTCAATTCATGAGATCCATAAATACGGTTGGTGCGTTGGTTAAGCCAAAAGGCATAACCGAAAAATCGTAGTGACCGTACCGAGTCCTGAAAGCCGTCTTTGAAATATCTTCTTCACGCACTCTTAATTGATGGTAACCAGATCTCAGATCGATCTTCGAGTAGTAATTCGATCCTTGCAGCTGGTTGAACAGAACATCAATTCGGGGTAAGGGATAACGGTTCTTGATCGTCACCTTGTTCAGCTCTCGGTAGTCGATGCACATGCGGAAAGTCCCATCTTTCTTTCGGACAAATAAGACAGGAGCTCCCCATGGTGATGAGCTAGGTCGGATAAAACCTTTATCCAACAAATCTTGCAATTGAGTGGACAACTCCTGAAGATCCGCCGGTGCGAGCCGACGACTCGTGCTATGGGTGCTTCACCGGGGGTCAATTCGATTTGGAACTCGACTTGTCGAATAGGTGGGAGTCCAGACAAATCCTCCGGGAAGACTTCCGAAAAATCTCGCACAATTGGTATGTCTTCGATTCGCTTCTCCTCCGCGGGTTTCTCGACAATGTGGGCTAAAATTGCTGGATGACCCTTTCGTAAATATTTCTTTTTGACACCAAATGCGCCATCTTCATTGATCACAAAAGTCTCCAGCACATATTCGATCAAAAAGATCTTAATATGAGAAAACGAAGGTGTGTAGAACTATTTAACGACTATGACTACGACATTCATTACCACCCAGGTAAAGCAAATGTTCTAGTAGATTCCTTGAGTAGAAAAGAAAGAGAAAAACCACTACGTGTTCGTGCATAAGAACTAACGATCCAGACGAGTCACACAACTCGGATACGCGATACACAACGGGAAGCTTTGAAATCTCGGAACATAAAAGCTGAAAGATTACGAGGTCTTGAGTGTGAATTTATAGCAAAGTCTAATGGTTCACTATACTTGATCGACCGAGTCTGGGTACGAAGATATGGAAACTTGCGTAATTTAGTATTGGTTGAGGCACACAAATCCAAATAGTCACTTCATCCAGGTTCAACAAAAATGTACAAAGATCTCCAAGAATTTTATTGGTGGCTAAATTTGAAAGGAGATATAGCGGTTTATGTCAGAAAGTGTCTGACGTGTTCAAAAGTGAAAGCTGAACACCAGAAACCAACTAGATTGTTACAACAGCCTGAGATTACATAGTGGAATTGGGAAAATATTACCATGGATTTTGTAACCAAACTACCAACCACACCCAATAACCACGATTCCATTTGGATTATTGTGGACCAACTAACAAATTCTGCCCATTTCATTCCCATCCGTGAGAAAGATAAGTTGGAAAAGTTAACTAGACTTTATCTAAAAGAGATTGTAGCTAAACACGATGTACCCGTTTCAATTATCTTTGACAGAGACGATCGTTTCATTTCTCGATTTTGGCAATCTCTACAGGAATCCTTAGGCACACGCTTAGACATGAGAACTACCTATCACCCTCAAACAGATGGTCAAAGCGAAAGAGCCATTCAAACATTGGAAGACATGTGCGAGCTTGTGTTCTTGAATTGGAAAAAGTTGGGATACCTATTTACTATTAGCCAAATTTTTCCTATAATAATAACTACCACTCCAAAATTAAAGATGCACCGTTTGAAGCCTTGTACGAGAAGAAATGCCAATCCCCTCTTTGTTGGGCCGAAGTCAGAGAAAAACAACTGACAGGGCCTGAGATTGTTCAGGAGACCACCGACAGGGTCTCCCAGATCAAAAACAGGTTGAAGGGTACCGCAGACTGACAAAAGAGTTATTCTGACAATCAAATGAGACCATTAAAGTTCTAGGTAAGTGTGCTGTTGAAAGTATCGCCATGGAAATGAGTAATCAGTTTTGGAAAAAGAGGAAAATTGGGACCCCGATATGTTGGACCATTCAAAATCACCGATAAAATTGGTCCAGTAGCATACCGACTTGAATTTAGCTTAGTTTATACATGACGTGATCCACGTATCTAATTTGAATAAATGCTTATTCAAAGAATCATTGATTGTTCATGTTGAAGATATTCGGGTTGATGATAAGATTCTATTCATTGAAGAACCCGTAGAGATTATGGATTGGAAAATACAAAAGTTTAGACGAAACCGAATCAAATTGGTCATAGTTCGTTGGAGTTCAAGGCTTGGTCCTAAATTCACCTAGGAACGTCAACACCGGATGAAACTAGGTACCCTCACCTGTTCCCCGTAGAACCTTAAACCAGTGCCGCTTCCTAAATTTCGGGACGAAATTTCTTAAAGGAAAGGATAATGTGACATTTGACAAAAATTTACAACTAATGTAACAGTGATTAGGCGAGAAACTGTTATTTTTATGAATAAAACTTTCCTTATTGAGATCCAAAACTTGCAAAGTCATTAAAAAGTCTAAATTTCTCCATGTAACGAATATTACGTGGAATGACCTCGTGTGGCGGGCTAGAAACAAATAAAATCCTAATGTGACAAAACGAACTCGAAACTTTAAAATGTACGTTAGAATGATAAAGTCAATGTATAAACATAGTTTTAAAAGATTGGAATCGCAAAAATTGGAAAATAAGCAACCGAAAGTCAGTATGAGACACTGTAAGGACCCAACACCAACTATTTAAAAAAAAAAAATAGTTTCTTTAGTCTATGTTGTCAGGAATTGATTTTGTATAAAGTTTTACAAAAATTACTAAAAACGGAATCCGACTGATTATCTAAAACTCGCAATACGTTAAACCAAAACACGAAATATTGTTTAAAATCCCAACCTTTCACCCCCCCCCCCCTCACCAAATCACCCTCCTCGCCTACCTTTTCTTCCAATCCTAAACTAACAAAACCCCTAACATGATTATATTCTACTAACTAGATTATGTGATGTAACACAAAACCCCAACCTTTCACCTTATCCTTGGTTTCTTTTGAGGACTTCAGTTTGTATGAGTTACTGCACTACTCTTCTTTTGTTGATATCCTCCCCAAATGTCAAAAGGCTTATGCTCTCTTCTCATTTGTTCATGATGTTTGTTCATTTTGGCTGTCATTGGAGGCAACTTTTTCAATTTCTTTGATGGATTCTTCTTTTTAGTCTTCTTGATCTGATCAGTAGATTTGCAGCTACAACTGCTTGAGTTTTTACACTTTTAACTGCTTGAATCTTCCACACTTGACTCAGTTTACTCAAGTTCTTTCTTTTTAATTTGAGTCTCATCATCATGCTTACTATCTCTTGAATTATTAACCTTTGTTACAAGCTCTTTCTCATCATTCACCACAACCTTTTCATAATTCTCCATGAAATGCTTCCATGTTTTCTTTGTCAACTTTCATGGAGTAATTATCATTAAATGGTGGTGGTACTACTTTATACTTGTCTTCAGGCTTTATCTTCTCCAACTTTCCACATATGTTTCCAATGGCAACCGAGTTCTTTAGAAAATAAACTTCAACTTGAAGTTGAGTGTTTTTCACCTTTTCTTCCAAATACATTTTCTTCAAACCTTCAATCTTTGTTGTGTATCTTGAATGAGTTTCATAGTTGTCCAAATGTTGGGCTGTATTTAATGGTTTACGCTTATGTATTTGGGTTTAGTTTTGGGCTATTCTATGTAAACCGAAATCATGGATTTCTGTGGGCTTAGTGTGTGTTTGGGCTTATGGTTTAGCCTATACTATATATATATGATGTATGTAGGTTGTTTTGGTGTTGGTCACACGAAAACAGAGAGAGACGAGAGAGATCAATTGGTTCTATTGTAATCATTGTGAAAGGGCTTAAGCACCCGACGTTATATAAAACCTTTGTTTTGAAGCATTACCGTGTGTTTATTGTGCTTGTTTGTTTAACTTTGAATCAATTCATTGTTAGATTCCGCATAACAACGAATTTACGTGATATCACATTGAAAGATCCTTCCACGGGACTTACAATTGGTATCAGAGCCTATAGGCATATTCTAGGCTCGGTATTAGTGATATCATTGATTCAAGGGTGATTTTTGGTTGATGATTTTTTGAGGAATTCTGTAAATAAAGATCAAATGTTCATCGGGGTTGGTTGAGATAATTTTAGAAATGATTTAATTTGATATCTGCTTTTAAATTTAAATCCCATCATACTCAGGATCTAACATAATCACTAAGTCGATCAAGTCAATAGTTTCAGTGTTCTCGGCCATTTGTAAGGATTCTCGGGCATCGCTGATCGTTCTCAGCCATTTGTGAGGGTTCTTGGGCATTGCTGATTGTTCTCGGTCATTTGTGAGGGTTATCGGGCATTTTTTATCGTTCTCGGCCACTTGTGAGGGTTCTCGGGCATTTTTGATCGTTCTCGGTCAATTGTGTGTGTTCTCAAGCACTTCAATTGTTCTCGGTCATTATTCTCGTGTTCTCTATTAACTTTTAGGGTTCTTCGGCTACTGGTAGCATTTGGGCCCAGTTTTGTTGGGCCTTGGGTTCTCGGTTGGGTTTTCTATTATTGGGCCTTTGTTTCATCGGGCCAGATTATTTTTGGACTGTTTACTTGGACTATAGATTAAAATGGACCAATTAACTAATGCATCCTCAAATGCTTCTTTACATCAATAGTTGAATTCCATCATGGAGACTGCTACTCGTGTACCCCGTTTACTGTTTCATGAGGGATTCACCAAGTGGAAGTTCAGATTCGAGAAGTATGTAAAGATGAAAGATGCAAAGATTTGGAGAAGCATCATCCGGGGTCTTTAAATTATCACTTATCAAAGAGAAAATACCGATGAGGTGGTCGTAGAGCCCGTCGAAATGTACGTCGACGCAGATTTTGAAAAGATTGAAGAGGATGAGAATACTCTTGCTACCTTAACAATGGCAATTTCACCTGAAATTTCCTTGGGATTCAGAGAGCTACAGTCTGTAAAGGCATTATGGGAAGCCCTTATTGAGGTGTATGAGGGAAATGGGGATATGAGAAGTAGCCAACAGGATCTGTTACAACAAAAGTTTAACATGTTCAATCATGTGTTGGGAGAGTGTTTAGAGATACAGCTTCAAAGATTTATATCATTGATCATTAAAATGCGATCTGCAAACATAAACCTGACTTCTGTTGAAACTAATAACAAGATGATCTGCAAACATAAATCTGGCTAGGCTAACTTTGTCAGAAGTGATGGCAATCATTAAGCCACGCGACATGGATTATAAGCATCGTGCTATAAATAATGCTAACTCCTACAATGAAGCTGGCTACAATGTTGCTTCTAATAATGCTCTCATCTCACAAGATAACTTCTCTATGTTCAAATCTTCTCAGTGCCAGTATGCTCAGCCACAACAGTCTCAGAACAACTTCACAATGTTTAAGTCTGCTCAAGGCAAATTCACTCAGCCACCACCACAGCCTACTCTTGTGTTCTTTCAACAACCTACTCACGCAACTAAGCCTCAATCAACTAATGGATCCTCCAATCAGTCTCCCACTCAGGTTCCTACTATTTCAAAGGAGACTCAAGAAAACATTGCCTTAATGGCAGGTTTCATGAATTGATACAATGCCTTTCTTGTTGGAGATCTGGTTCAACCAGTTGTAGTTGCTGAGCTGGATCAAATCCATCCTGATGATGTGGAGGAAATGGATATCTCTTGGCAAATATCCATGACAGTGTTTAGAGCAAATAAGTTTACCAAGAGAACATTCAGACACAACTGGAATGTGCCAGCTAACCAGAATGTGGGATTTAACAAAGACACTCTAAGGTGCTATAACTATCACGAGTCGGGTCACTTCACTCGTGAATGCACGAATCCAGTCAAGGAGGGAAATAGGGAAAGGGCATTAGTTCCGGTGAGTAGTGCAAGATGAGAGAATGAAACTGGTTCAAATGAGGATGAGCGGGGATCGGTGGCTCAACAGTTTTCTTGGAATGACCAGATGGCAGCTCTCAACATCAGCAATCAGACTGCTAATTTTGCCCGGATTGGTGCTGTTGAAGAAGAAAACGATGCAGAGGAACAAGTTAAGAATCTTCAGTTTTCCTTCATGGCCTTCACTTCTTCTAGCTCATCCGAGGTGAGTTCAGTATTATGCTCTCAAGGTTGCGTTAATAAGGTAGATTTATATAAATCTCACAATAGTAATCTGATTAGAGAAATGGAGGGAATAAAACATGATAACTTCACCTTTAAGAAACTAGAAAATGCATTAAAAAAACTAGAAGCACAACAAAAGGATTTCTCAAAACTTAAATCCGATTTTAGCATAAAATGTTGTCACCACTTAGATGCTAAACAAAAAATTGCCGAGCAAACCGTCTAGTTAGAAGCCTCTAACTTGGAGATTGCTAAGTTAACTAATAAATTTGAAAATGCTGAATTTAATTTTAAGAAATTCGATGTCTCTAGTGCTGTTGTTAGGTCAATGATTGAAAAGCAATTAAAATGGAAAGAAAACAATGATTAGGGTATTGGGTACAATGTGGTTCCCCTCCATATAATGACAACTACACTGGAGTTCCTCTTACCAAAGAAGAGGAAGAAATGGAAAAGTTCATGCAGTATAGTAAGTCGACTACAAATGGCAATAGTGCTCTTGGTTCAGTCAACGCTACAGAATCAACCTCAAGGGTGAATGATACTAATGTGTTTACTTCACGTGCAGATGAAGTAATTGTTGAAAATTGGACAAGTGAGGATGATAATTTATCTGTTTTGAATAATAAAGACATTAATTCTAATGTTTCGATAAATTTGCCTCTTTTGAACTCTGTTGCTACTAATGTTTGTGCGGGCTATGTTTTTAAGAGAAGAGGCAATAATGTGGTTGATTTTGCTAAAACCTTTAAAAATGGTGGTGTAGTTTTGAATAAATTTGATAAAATAAAAGTTTGCATAAATCTTTATCACCTAAGTTTGTTAAAGAAGGAAGTTCATGTATTCATAATTGTGATAAATCAAGTGCTAAGTCCAAAGCAGCACAAACTGGCTCACACAACAGAACAAGGCCAGGAGTTGACCACAATAATTTTTATGTTAAAAGGCAAACATGTTTTAATTGTGGCATTCCTGTTCAGATTGCTAGAAATTGCATTCAATACTATGGATATTATCAGAGTAATGTGCCTCGAGAAACATTACATAAATTTAATTCTAATAAATAAAGGTATTATAAGGCAAGTCCCTACGCGGTGATTTGAATGAAACAAGGCTGAAAGATTGAACTCTCGTTAGACTAAGCCTTTCATGTTACAAAAGCGTGATGGAAACTCGGTTCTGGTCCCAAGACCAAATTTGGCCTATAGATCGAAGTTGTTCTGGAAGCTAAAGTCCAGCGTGTCTTTTGTCCGCAAATCAGAGACCAGGTCCACCATTTATGTTAGTCACACAATTTTAAAACCTGACTCAAATGGTTGCCCAAATCTCCGGTGTCCAAATCATCAAAATCTTCCTGCTTGATCTTAGATAATCAGGAAGACATGGCATGGCAACCCGTAACACGTTTAGATGAATCAGGCTTACCCAGCACTAGTATGGACTGTGTCCCAAAAACTAATTAATCTCGCACATCATGCAGGAATATCAACATACCTTGGTATGTTGATAGTGGCTGTTCCAGGCACATGACATGAGACATCTCTCAACTGCATGACATTCAAATATTTAATGGAGTATATGTCTCCTTTGCGGGAGCAGAAAAGAGAAAGGTCACACAAAAGGGTACTGTAAGTAATGGTGTTCTTTAAATTGAGAATGTTAATTGTTTTTCCAGAACTGAAACACAATCTACTCAGCTTCTCGCAATTTGTGATAAAGGTTTTTCAACTCATTTCACTAACAAAGTGTGTCTTATTTTAAAACATGGTATCATCATACCAGAATATTGGGTTCTTGTTCGATCACAAAGAAAATATAATGTCTACGTGATTGACATGAACAGATGAAATTGCCTGTCCATTTTCAAAAGTGTCGGAACATAATTCCATGCTCTGGCATCGTCGTCCTGGTCATGCTTATGTCAAAACTTCAAACAGTCTTGCTAAAAATGACATAGCCCATGGTTTGCCTGTTAAAGATTTTGTAACAATTAAAAAATGTGTATCTTTTTCTTTAGGCAAATATCATCGTAAATCTTAGAATCCAAAACTGGTCAATACTATTTTCTCAGTTTTTCAATTTCTTCATATGTATTTGTTTGGTCCAATTCGCGTATTGAGTCTTTCTCGCGGTTCTTATTGTCTGGTTATTACTGATGACTACTCACATTTTACTTGGGTGTTTTTCTTGTCAAATAAGAGCGAAACTTCAGAATTGATAAAGCCCTTTGTGGTGCTAGTGGAGAATCAACTCAATCTGAAGCTAAAAGGAAGTAGATGTGACAACGGCACAGAGTTCAAGAACTCAACATTGAATTATTTTTGTGCTGAAAAGGGAGTACTTAGACAATACAGCTCAACTCGCACACCGTAACAAAATGGTATTGTTGAGAGAAGGAACATAACTCTAATTGAGGCTGCAAAAAATATGTTGTGTGATTCGAAGCTATCTCTGGTCTTCTGGGCTGAAGCGGTCAACACCGTTTGTTACGTTCCAAATTAGGTGTTGAATAACAAATCACATATGATGTTGGGATAAGAAAATGACTAAGGAAGATATGAATCTTCTCAACCTCCTCAAAAAATGGCTAAGTATGAAAACTAAGCAAACATAGACATTCGAGCAAGCTGAAACTTAGTCAAGCAAGGTATTTTGCTTTATGAGTATGGGTTATCTTCTTGAAGACTTCTAAATGTTAGTTCGAGCAAACTACACTTCATCAAGCAAGGTTGTTCTTCAAGTCAAGAAAGATTGGTTTTCAGAGCAAACCCTTGACTAAACCAAGCTAACACCAAGTAATTTGGTGGATCAAGCAAGGTTTGTTAATAAAAAGTGGTTCAAGCAAACTTGAAGGAAGTTAATGAAGAAATTACTCTTAAGGACTTCTAACGAGCAAGGTTCAACCTCGAGCAAGCTAAAGTGTCATCAACACACTTAAACTTTTTCAAATAAGTTAAGTAACAAAAGGTTGAAGGGACCAAAGAAGAACAAGTTCGCTTGTAGGATATATATCAAGCAAATTTTGATATTATCATGGAGATTGAATTCTACTTGAAGAACATTTTCTAAGGAAAATATTCTAAGTAAAGCTTACTCGGAGAACTGTTCCAAGCACACTTTTAGTTACCAGGTTTTCTCGACAAAGACAAAAGCATACAAGCTTACTTGAAGACATGCTTACCCTTGTAATATTTTGTAATATGTTTTAATATGTTAAGAATCAATGATTAAGGTTTTTAGAAGGTTTCAGGGTAGGCCTATTTAAGGAAACTTTAGGGCACGCCTGTGACAACGGACATCGAGCGAATATTGTGATTTAACTGCTGTCTCTTTCCTGAAAAGAATATCTTTGTACGGAAAAGCTGCCACAAATAGATACGTTCCACCTAGAAACCCTAATTGATTTTCTTTGTATCATTCACAGTATAAATGGAAATCTTTTGAGTTACTTTGTGTGTTTGTTACATTTATGTCCGTTAAGCAATATTTTGAGTATACTAATCCTGCCTTTAATATTCATTGGTTTTTCACAAAATCAGAATTTCATAACCGCCTTGTTTACACGTATGTGTTGGTTACGAGACTGATTATTGTGTGCTTAAGTGCGCTAATGGGGACCCGACAAGTGGTATCAGAGCTTGTGCCTCTGCATTTGTGAAGAACTATTTCCAATTTGTTGCTGAAAACTATTGATTATAAATTTGATGAAAGTTGTTCGTAAATCAGCGGCTAAGAGGTAAAGAAGAAACACACCAACAAGTGAACTTGGTCGATATAGTGGAGCAAACTATGTTGAGGGTGCAACGGTCGATTAAATTCGCAACATTGATATTTTGGCTTGGCAGAAAGGAAAACAAAACGAATTTCCTATTCTATCCGCCATGGCTCGTGACTTGCTTAGCTTCCAAGCTTCAACGGTTGCTTCGGAATCGGTTTTTTCTCTTAATGGGAGGGTATTATCGATGCGAAGAACAAAATTAACTCCCAAGTCTCTAGAGGTTTGCATTTGCCTAAAGGATCATCTGGATGCGGTGGATCGTATACAACACAAGGCAAACTTTGAAGACGAAATACCACTAGAGCGTCCAATTAATGATGAGGTGGTGGAGGAAGGGCTTTCTTCCGGGAATTCGGGTGGTGAAGAAGACGAGGATAAGACTAAGAAGAAGAGTTTGAAGACTTGTAATTTTTATTTGCTTTAGTAACTTAATTTGTAGCACGATCAAATTTCAAGTAATTTTTAGTTTTGCTTTGTTTATTACTAGTAATGTTTTATTTCTTATTAGTCATGTTTTTTTTTGTTACTATTTCAATTGATTACAATAACGATGAACATTTTATTATAATAAATACAACATATTACAAACATTATTAAACATGACAATACTAAACATAACAAGTTATAATAAAAAAACAAGGTTCGTCGTTTTAATCCCGCGTTCTACAACGATTAAGCGTTGTCACCGGCGGCGGTAGGTGCTTGAGTTGTAGAGTTGGACGACTCTCCCGCTTCCACTTTCCTGGCATCCAAACTTTTTTTCTCACGGCAACACTTATTGGTATGCTTGCGTAGGGTGGAGTTCGACCCCGCTTTCAGAAACATGAAACAATACTTGCACCGGCCATCCCTTGTGAGTCGGTCATGACACACAAATCATAATAACCCAAACCTTGGGGCATCGTGTTGTTTCGATGACCATAACTACATCGCCGTTACTTGCAATGATTGTCGTTTTAAGCTTAATTGTGATTTAAAGTGTGTTTTAGAGTTTTGAAAGTGGTTTAACAAGTTCTACACACCACCAAGTTATTTATAGTATGTGAGTAAGGTGTATATGGTTAAAAACCGGTTCCAACGGTCAAAAACAGTAATATAGCCGTTGGAACCGGTTCCTAACGACTAGAATGTTTAAAATTCAAAAAAAAACCCGGTGTACCCGGTTTTTATGTATAAACCGGGCCCGGTTCCTACCATACCCGATTCCACTGGGTTCCCATATCATTCCATCGGGTCGGGTCCGTTTCCTACCCGGTTCCTGACTGGAACCGGTCCTATTCTGTACCCGATATGGAAAAAAACCGGTTTCGGGTTATAAAAATACCCGATTTTGCACACCTCTACCAACGGTCGAACCCACTCGATTCGTTTTCCGGTCTTTAATGGTAATCACGTTACACGTTAAGTTTTTGAAATGAAAAATAATATAACAACATCATAATCAAATTAAAGAGAATAAAATACTCGTTTTTTATGGTATGATGTATTAAAAAAAATATTAGCGTGTGAAAAAGTTATAAACGTTTAAATGCCGTCGGGGTAGTTGGTTTAAAATAAAGGGTATATATGTAACTATTATAAAAATTAACAATATGTGATTAAAGTTAAAGGACCAAACTTATAATTATCTCTAAATTATTAAAAATCAACCATAACAAGACTTTGTTTTTGCTAAAAGACAAAATTGTCAAAAGAAAAAATTGCCCCTAAAATGTTTTAATCTTATGCATCATAGTTTGTAAACAAGTTTGGTACCTCGTAAAAATTAAAAGGTCCCTCACTCATGCTTTGTATATCTATTACTATATATAATAGATATTAGAGAGAGATTATAGAGTTGTTGAAAGTTTAAGAGATCCAAGTCTTCAAGCATGATGTACAATGGGTAAATGCACATGATGTTGTGTAACTATGCAGGAACTATTTGGCTCCAACTTTTGTACTTTTGAATTTTGAATTGGGTTTTAAATTCACATTATTCTTCATCTCTTTATCTTCACGTCTTCTCCTCTCTCTCTCTCTTTCTCTCTCTCTCTCCCTCTCTTCAACTTTCAAATTAGGCAGATAAATTAGAGAGATCAAAGAGGCAGATTGGGAATGGATAGAAAGTTTTTGTTGTCCGGCGACCTTTAAAAAGACGCGTCCGTGAAGGTTTTGCGAACCCATCGACGACAAAGAAGAATAACCTTCTCAGATGCGACTATTTCGTGAACCCTAGGATAACAACGACGGACTTATGGTTTCGATCAGAAGGTGCTTGTCTTGTTGAGGTGACTTAGGTAAACCTTCAACGTTCAAACCCCAATAGATTTATCGGCCGTTCAAATGCTTGATAACGGCTGATCTGTATTTTGTTTATAAATCGATAAGACAGGTGTACTTATGAGTTGATAGACTTTGGTTTTGCAGGAAATTCGGTGTCAGTTGTTAAGATTAGGTTTTTTCTCTTCCAACACCTTCAGCCTGAAAAAAGATAACTCTTCCAACTTTCAGGTTTTTTATTTTGCCTAATTAACATGTCAACTTTTGTTAGTCGCTACAGTCTACAAATTAGACTCAGTGACTTATCTATTCTTTTTTGTTACTCGTTTAGTGAGCAGATTTGAATACAACAAGATATTTTGAGAATGAGGCCTATATTACATGTAATAAAATTAGCAATTGCTTACTGCGTGTAAGAGTCAACACCTTTCAAAAACCTTGTTATGGTATGAATAGGTGGTGTGGTGTGTACACGGTTCGATTTGGTTTTTAGCCACATTCGAAACCGAAACCGATCTTTTTGGTTATAGCATTCCAAAACGAATTGGTTTTTGGTTATTTCGGTTTCAAAGCAATGCAAATTAATGTACTGTATTTGTTTTTCATTTACAAAAACTGAAACAATATTTTATAAGCAGCCATGAATATATTTCGGAATCTTAAATTTTGTTTATTAAAATTTGCTTGTTTTAAGGTAAATTTTATTGGCTTTAAAACAAAAATCCTAAAGTTACCACACCAACTTGATAACGGGTCAAAAAATCTACACTTTTTACAATCAGAAACAGTTTCAATTGTTTTGTTTTTATTTTTTTTTGCTAATGCTGATGTGTTGATTTTATTTGCTTTGCTCAATATTTTTTCTGGTTTGAATGCTCCTGGTTCGATTATTTTGTAGCCTGCAAATATATTTTGGAACATAATAAAGGTGGTTAATTTAAATGGGCCAGTACTTTTTATTAAATGAATGTTTGAAGATGTTTGATACATGGGTTGTGTTGTAGATGCATTGCGGAATACTATGGATTAAAAGAGCATGGGGGCATTGCTTGTTTAACACTTTCAACAATGATTGAAGAAAATCAGCCCTGCAACAAGTTTTATATTTGCTCTTAATAATTCAACCAATTTAGATACAACCATATTGGACGTGTTTGGGTTACATGAAATTAAGTGTGCTTGGGTTATTAGGCCTGTAAAAAAATCAAACAAGCACCAATAGGGCATACTCATGTTTGTTCATTTAGCTTTAACTTTGTTAATAATCAAACATGAAATTAAACAAAGAATGCGGATATTTCTTAACCTCTCATATCCTTTGTTTTTGCTCTTGAATTGAGTCAGTTGGATGTAGCTGTCATAGGCTCATAACCTGATGTTATTATTTAGGTTTTTATCATTTTAAAATCAATGCTTTTGTTAATAATCTTGACATACACATGTCCATAAATACTTTAAAAGTAATCGATGTGTAGTGTGGTTGGTTTTGCTTGAACTAATGTCCGTGTTGATACCAAAAGGTTATTTGAATCTGAAATGAGATTTGTTTTCTGGGTGTATTGTGCAGGTTTCTCATCCGCTTCGTTGCTGTCAGTTCCATTGTTATCGGTTGTCGCTTTCCCTAACACTATTTATAGGTTTGTTTGTCGAATCTTTTTTCTCTTTTGATTACTCAATGATATATTTTGGTAATTGCTATAATCTGCTTTGTTTTTTTGCCTTTGGATGGAACTATACATTTATCTAAATTGTCTAAATTGGAACATATCACATATAATGATTTTTTTGGAAGCTTATACAGGTCAAATTTGTAGAACTTGGCACAAGGGTATTTTAGGAATTGGAAAAAGTTTTTATTTTGGCGAAGTAAACATGGCCGCTATTTCTCATTTGACCAGTTTGCTAAAAGTCAAATATTTGTGCTTATTAGAAAGTTGGAATTTAATTTATGGGTCGGGTTGAATCATCAACATATGTAAATTTCATTTATATTAATATTAATGTCCTTTGTCATGTTTTAAGTAGTAGATCACGATCAATTTTTAGAGTTTAAGATTGGTTTAATCAAGAGTTTAATTCTGATTTTTCTATTTACTCTTATGTTGAAGAGTTAATTATGGTATTTAATAAGCTGGAATAAATCTTGTTTGCATGAAGTTATTTTTGGAACCACTGGTCGAAAGCACAGGAGATCTGCAAAAGGTGTAATGAACCCATCTTCAGAGTCAACTTTATGCAAGTAAGCTAACAAAATTATTATTCAAATTTGCTATATATATTTATGCTTTTGTGTAACCTTATTTTTGCAGTTGTTTGCAATAGTAATAGATTAAGATGACGAGATGGATTTATGGCTCACATATTTCTGCAGCAGTAAAAATAAGTTTTTCTCTCACTGTTCATTTAAATTCACTTATGTTTTTCTAGGTTTGATACGAACACACATAAACAAACACGTCATTTTCACTTTTTAGACAAACAAACATGAACACGAGTATTTTCTTCTATTTTATGCTGCAAGTGGCAAACCCGCTTTGGTCAAATTTTGGTAACTGGTCAATCTGATTTTAACATTATTTCAATTTTCAAGGGGTTAGTCGAATAGCCACTGGGGGGGGGGGATTTTGGTCACGGTTGTAATTTTGATTATAAAATAGTCAAAACTACAGGTTTTGTAATAGTTGTAAACGGGTCAGCTTTTGATTTAGGTTTTTAATTTCTGCAAATTGAAAAGTGTTTACGCGTCAACTTTTTTTTAAAGGAACTGCATGTTTCAGATAATAAGTGCAGGTCAAAATTCAAAGCGCTTTTTTGGTTCAGTAGTAACTTTGCGGCTGAATTTCGTTTCGACAATTTTGGTTTGAAGACAGATTTCTGGTTCGGTATCAAAATTCGAAGACGCGTTTCTGGTTGTATGCGTTTTAGATTTAACAAAACAATTATTTTGTATAATTATATATTTATCTTAGATATTAACTGAACATTCTTTTCTTCCGTGATGTGGTCTCTTGAGGCGGCTTATGTGTATGAGATACTTGTAGGGTGCCCCCTTTCTATTCATATTAACCCATGTCTGTTGTAGAAAGGTATAACATTCCGTTCATTTTATATAAATGCTTTTTATATATTATTTCAATACAATAATACCTTAACGTACAATAGGTACGCCGATCCCCTTCACGAAATCGATCCATAAAAACACATCCTAATATCTTGGAATCGTAAATACATATCCAATAATCATTGGTTCACCGAAAAAGCAGTTTTGGATGGTTAGTCGATCAAATTTTTACTTTTTTTCACGAAAACCGTTTGAGTGTTTTTGAGCGTTTTAGGTTTTTGGCTGAACGTTTAAGATTTTGGTTGAGTGTTTTAGTATTAAAACTATTAACTTTTATGCAATGATAGATAAGATTATTGCTAATCCTATAGAAAAACCTGCTGCAAATATAAAGCGTTTATACAAGCATAATAGGAAAACTGCGTTGTAAATATATGAAGTGAAACAATCGCATAACGAACTGAACTGATACCAACCAACATAGACCGACTATTGCGTCTTAACTTCCTGTCGTCGCCGCATCACACGGGTTTTTAACTAGTAGTATAAATAGATATACATATAAAATTCCACACCTTATATAATTGCATAACAAATGTTCTTGTATACATAACAAATATTATTATTAATGAAACAGATAAATATTTAGTTAATAGTAAATGATCCGAGCACGAGTTTAAAGGGACTTGGTCTTTGGACAACCTTATTTGGGCCGAACAAAGAAACCCACAAAATTTTAATGAATTATAAGCTGAATATATATTCTGTAAATAGAATATGGTTGCGTATGTGGCTAAAAATATTTGTTATGTATGTAGAATCGATCCTGACCGACTCCAACCCAAGTCGATAAAGCTGAGACTACCCAACCCTTAATGGTCTGGTCCTGGGACCTCATGTCTTGCCAAATTAAGTTAAGCTTTAACACTTAATGATCTAACGCTGTATAAGAGTAACCGAAAATATCAAGATAGCTTAGCTAGCTTCACTATATGCCATCCAAAAACTGCGATCTACAAAATTACAAAAATACCCTTTTCAACAAACTCACTTGTCAACAAGCACCCGAAACTTCACTCGCTTCTTCACAGAACCCTTTCTATCATACCCGATCCCGATTTTACTATGCATCAATTTCATCGCCATATCCGAATTCCCAGATTTCCTCAACGCGTTTATCAAAACTGTACGAACCCTCCCAGGTATCTCCCGACCCCGGTCCACAACTCCATCCGCCAACTTACAAGCTTGGTCGACACGACCCGCTTTGACCAAAACGTTAACCATATCTTCACACGTGGTCTCTAAAACCACCCCCATCGGTGCCAACTCATCCATAATCTTACATGCGCGCGACACTTTACCAGAAAGACAAAGCCCGGTTGAAAGAACCCGCAACGAAGCAGGAGTCGGAGTTATACCTTTATCGATCATTAAATCCCAAATCTTTAACGCTTCTTCGTTTTGATGCTTATTAAACAACCCGTTCATTATAATCGTATATGTATACACTGTTTGATCACAACAGTCAGTTTCCATCTGGTTAAAAACCATCAATGCTTTATCAACCTTATCGTTTTTCACCAACGCATCAATAAACGCATTGTAGCAATACGAATCGCGACCACACCCATCACTAACCATTTCTTCAAAAAGCCTCTCAGCCTCGTTTATTCTCCCAGATTTCCCGAAACCGTCTATAAGACTTGAATAAAACATCACGTTAACCGCCACTTTATTCTGTTTACATAATTTAAAATACTCTAACCCTTCTTCCACCCTACCAGTTTTGCATAAAGCGTTCACGATAACACCATACGTGACCTCGTCGGGGGTAAAACCGTCATTATTCATCCGATCGAAAAGCCTAATCACTTCATCTACGTGCCCGGTTTTCGCATACGCGTCCATTAAACTAGTGTAAATCGCAACGTTGGCTTTAACGCCCATTTGAATCATGTTTTCAAACAACGCATAGCCTTCCATCGGCTTCCCGTCTTTACAAAGACCACCAATCACTAAACTATAAACGTGTGGCGGGATTTCAAGCTTCTTCTCCACCATAATATTATAAAGCTTCAAACAATAATCATAATCACCATCCGAATAAAAACCTTGACTCAAAGTCAAATAACTAATCTTATCAGGCTCCATATTCCTCTCCTCCATCCGCTTAAACTTCTCAAACGCGCTCTTCGTTTTCCCACACTTACAATACCCTTTGATCATCGTATTATACGTTACCACATCGGGTTTAACCAACCCGGTTTCCATAAATTCCAAAACCTGTTCAGCAGACTCCATATACATCAAATTAACCAGCCCGTTAATCAAGAAATTAAACGTGAACAGCGTCGGTTCGATTCTGTTTTCCTTCATTTCTTTCCAAACCCACAACAATTCTTCAACCAAACCAACATTCCCAAATGATTTAATCAACAAATTAGCAGACTTTATATTGATCAAGAAACCCTTTTGTTTAACCTCATTAAACACATACTTAACTTTCTCAACATCTTTCCAGACACATAAAATATCAATCAACAAAGCATAACATTCAAGGGTATGATGGTAATTACACCCACCGCCCTTTTGGGTACCTGCCCATTTGAAGAACCGGAAGGCTAAGTCGGGTTGGGTTTTGACCCGACCCGAAGAGAGAATGTGGGAGACGAAATTGGGGGATAATCGGATGAACCATTTGCGGCAAAAGGATTCTAATTTGGGTTCCATTTGGGATGAAGCGTCGTCGTTTAAGAGGTTGGTGATTTGGCGGACCCATGGGGAGGGCTTGGGGTGCGTTGTGGTCAGGTCGGATGTGTCGGTGGTGGGTTCGACCCATTCCGGCGGTGGTGGTGCGGTTGCGGTGAAAACCCACCGGTTATTAGGTCTGCAAATTGGGATGTTTGGTTTCAACAGGGTTTTCCTCATGGCTTTATTAGGGTTTCGAAAGGTCAGGTCTTATGTTGAAGTTGTTGGGTTGGATGAAAGGGTCCGATAGGTCATTTACGAAAGGTCTTAGTTTAATTTAATAATACTATTCAGGCAAAAGTTATTGTCAACATGTCAATTCCCTAACCATACTATTAAAGCAATGTCATTCAAGTACTCTATTCACATCTAATTGTTTACATGTCATTTAATTAGTCTCTCCACATCAATGTCATATTATTGTCAAGTCATCTATTTTCTTTTTTATTATTATCAAATCATCTCACAAACTATATTTGAACCTCCAGATTTTCCACTCTAATCATTTTAATCTCTCACTCTCTCGGCTTACTAACTCCACCATCTTTTATATTCCGGTAATGTGGAACGGGATTAATCGTTTTCCAGTAAGGTTATATATTATACTCTAATGGCCAACAATGTTATATGATTTTCCGGCAAGGTTATATCTTTGTCCGTAAGGTTTTGCTATATGGTTTTATATTTATTTTAATTTTTATATGATTTTGTAATAATCTCTTTATGTTGTATATCAAAATCCAAGATTGAATTGATATTTTGAAGTTATTACGGCTTTCCGGTAAAGTTCCGGTAAGATTTTTGTTTTCCGTTTTGTTTGTGTTTATATTAATTATTACATGATTTTCTTATAATCTCTTTATGTTCTATATCAAAATCGAAGATACAATGGAGATTTTCCCTATTTCGTTTTTCCGGTAGCGCGATTCAAATATTCCGGTTATCAATTACAATATTTGTTTACATAATTCAAATCTTCTATAATTGGTAATTTATTTATTATGTGAGATTAATATTAATATTAATATATAATTTTCTCATTTCAGGTTATGTCTCCAACTTGATACAATTAATTTCATAGATTGAGGATTTGTTGATAAGATTTCTTATTTTTTGTTTAATATTGATGTATATTTTTGTTATTATTCATGTATTTATGTATTTTTGTTTAATATTTATGTATATTTTTGTTATTATTTATGTATATTTTTTGCACTTTCAAAAAATATTACTCAACTGTCAATATTATTGTCAATCTCCATTAGTAAGATTACGTTTTGAGTAGTCCCTAATTTTCACACACTTTCCATCTTTTTTGTTTGACCAATGTATAATGAGGCATAAATGTCACAATTAATGCTAATGGGTGTTATCATTTGGTTATGGAAACTGTAACAATTAATGCACTATAAAAAATCAAAATATTATTTGAATTTGAATTCTAAAAAATGATATATTATAGTTGGTTATGAAAAATTTTGGTTTCCATTCTCCATATTATAATGTTTATTAATTTCCAATCTCCATAATATTCTTATCTTTTATGTTTGAACAATTTATAATTAGACATAAATGTCAAAATTAATGATAATGGTTTGTAACAAAATTGAATGCATATTTCATTGACGGTAATAAAATAATATTAATTATGGATCGACTAAAAAAACTAATAATTTCAAGATTACATTATGCCATGATTTTTGTAATATTTTTTGTATTTAGGATCTTTGACTATAACAAATTTCGTTTAACAATTTTGGTAAACAGATTTACAAGTTAAGTAACAATTTATTATATTCTAATCAAATCATATAATAAAATTGAAAGTCATTATTAATAATTATTATTTTTTACGTGTATTCAAATTAATAACTCAAATTTCAAATAAATAAGTTGACTATAATTTATTTATTTATTTTTGGAATTGACTATAATATGGGTCAGTGTTTTCTAAAATTTTTAAAGTTAATAACTTCCTTTAATATTGTTGACCGACTATTAGTTTTGATAGTTCCAGAAATTTTGGTAAACAAATATATAACTTAAATAACCATTTAATATATTATAATTTAATTCATTTTGCTAATATATACTCAACATAAAATGTCAATATCTTAAATACATGTCTATTACATTTTTTGTTTGTGCGGGATATTCATATACGTTCGTTAGTAATGTTTTTAATCATATTCTCATTTAAATATAACAATTAATTTAATCGTTTTTAAAATATTTATTATTAAAATACATGTATATATGGTATACATATTTTCGTATCATATTTTTACACCTTTAAATATTTTTCCAAAGTCAACATATTTTTTTTTTAATCTTTCCAAAGTTATTTGAAAATTCATTTATTGTAAAACGTTTTTATGTTTTGCAAGTTTAACAAAATATTAATGTCAGTAATTTAAAAGTTTGTTGCAAGATTGGTCAAAAATAAAAAAAATCATAATTTTTGAAGTTGACTAATTCCAATTTTTTTTTATATTTTTTTAACTATTTTGAAAATATTTCAAAACGGGTTGTTTTAAAAGAGTATCAAATTATGCTTATCGATATGAGGAAAATTTTTTTGTTTATATTTTGAAAATATTTATATTAATTTTTATTGATATATCTTTTTGGTTAAATGGTTTAAGTTAGAAAGATGTTTTATGTTGTCATTTTACTTTGTTTGTTTTTGTATGTTATTTTATTTAATACATTATGGTATATTTAATTTGGATGCTATTGTTTTATTGTATTTTCATGTGGTGAAGCAAAATGAGTTTCTTTTGGTAGAATGTTTGAAGAAGTTGATGGTGGTTTAATATGAAAGAACATGTTTATGTCTTTTGTTGATGTTTTTTGGTTGTTCGGTGTACATTAACTTATTGTAACTTTTAACTTTTAATATCTAGACAATGCAAATGGTTAACGTTTTGGTCCGAAAGTTTGAAGAAGTTTTGTGTTGCTTGAATTTGTTGTTTAAATTTATTATGTTTGTTGACATGTTTTTCCACCCGTGTATAACACATGCTATACCCTAGTTTATATTTATTTATTTACTAGCTTTTCAACAGGTGTGTTATATGTTGTTTGTTAAATTATAAAAATAAGTAAGTTTTATCATTTGAAATAAATAAGTCACATCATTCAAAATAAATGAATAAAATTAAAGTTGAACAAAATAAAATAAATAGTATAAACAACAAGAAGTATACGATCTCAAATTTATAAATTTCATAAAATCTCTTATATACAAACATCTGTTATTTTATCACAAGTATTCTTATCGTTAGTCAATATCAACAGTTTTATAACCCAATTTCCAAAATGGTATTGACCCATGACACATTATTAACTAGGATGAATGATGTGAGACTAGAAGATTATAAGAAAAAAAATGACTATTTTATAACTTAATTGTTAAAATTGTTTTGACCCATAATTCATGAATACCTAGGATGCAAGAGATAACATATTAGAATATTCGGAGGGATAATAAGGCTAGTATTGAATACAGACCTGACACCTAAAGCTTGTTATTTTACTTTATTAGAATAGTAAAATTAAATAAGATAAGATTTCTTTTTCTTTTTTTTTCACAATGATTTTAGATGTATTAATGACCCAATCATGAATGATCTCATCCTTTGAATCTTCAATTTTGGGGTGTAAATGAGTCGGACTTATTTCAACTTGCTGCTTATTGGAGCTCGAGGTCAAGGCTTGTTTTGAGGTCTTTTTTTAAAGTTTAAGCTTAGCTCGTGAGTTTTTCAAACTTAGGTTTGAATCAGGTTTTTTCTTGTTTATTAATTCATTTATATACATTGTTAATTAATTATGTATTTTGAGAAAACTTTTAAACGAGCCTAAGCTCGGCTCAATTTGGTGTAGTACCTTAAACGAGCCAAATATTCAGCTAGAGCTTGGTTGTGAAGTGTGAAATAAATATATAGTAGTCGAAAAAAGTCAAAACATGAAAATACATAAAGCCCGTTAAAATTCGCTGAGCCTAAACGAATTTTTCATACAAGGCTCCAGATAAGGCTTATCTCATTTTGAGATTTTAACGATCTATCTCAACTACATCATGAGAGCCACGTTTGGCATCCTTCAAACCAAGTCAATATTTGTACCAACTTTAAATACAAACTCATTGTTAATGCCCATAGATTAAATTGCTTTATTAGTTTAATCGTCAAGAGTTTAGAAAAATTCATTTATGCATATCATTTACTTAAGTAATTATGGGAATTACATGTTGATACACGTTTCTATGTCTTCGTCTTTGTTTAATGTATTTTTGTTATTAATATGAAGTATATGGGTATTTTGGTAAATGTATATGCACATTCGCTATATTGTAAGGATCATTCGTTACAGTAGCTAATAACGAATGAGTCTCCATGTTTATTCGTGTTCATTCGTAAGTGATGTTAACGAATGTGGTGATTCGTTATAGTAATGTAATGGTGTTAATGTATGATATAGAATAACACTCATTCGTTATGGCTTGTATAACGGATGAGGTCTCTCTTATATATATATATATATATATCCCTGTAAGTTATCACTTAGTTAAGAGTTCTTCTTATTATCGACTGAGCCTCGTTACTCTGTCCATATGCCTCTCAACAAACATAGTTAACGTATTCTAATCGTATCTCATATCAATAGACTAGATCCGTGATAGCAATCAATCATCCAGACTATCCTGAGCGTGTTTCCAATTAAACAAGGCTCTAATGGTCTTCACCAAGACCCGAGAGATTGGTATAGCACACTTACTAACCATTTGATTGATAGTGGCTTCAAACGAGGGACTATCGATTGCACTCTCTTTTACAAGACGGTTGAAGAAAATTTGCTTCTTTTCCAGATCTATGTCGATGACATTATATTTGGCTCAACAAACAACAAGTTATGTAAGGACTTCAAGAGGAAGATGCGAACAAAGTTTGAGATGAGCTCAATAGGAGAGATTAGTTTCTTATTAGGGTTATAGGTTCATCAGTCTGACGAAGAGATTTTTATCCATCAGACGAAGTATGTAAATGATATCTTGAGCCGATTCAAGATAACTGCCGGAAAATCCCTTCTACTCCTCTTCCCGTTGGTCACAATTTGTCAACAAAGAAATCGGAGGATACCGTTGATCCAACCCTCTACCGAGCATCGATAGGTTTTTTTAATGTATTTAACTGCATCGCGTCTTGATATAATGTTCGCTGTTTGTCTATGTTCCAGGTATCAAGCGAGTCCTCGAGTGACTCATCCGGCGTCCGTGAAGCATATTTTCCACTATTTGAGGGCTAATCCCGACATTTGGTTATGGTATCCCAAGTATGATAGTTTTTATCTTACGACTTTTTCAGATTCCGACTACAGAGGATGCAAGATCAACTTCAAGTCTACAACGGCGGGTTGTCATTTTTTAGGAATCCAACTTGTTTCCTGACAGTTAAGAAGCAGACAACGGTCTCACTTCAACCGCTGAAGCCGAATATGTAGCAGTCTTGAGGTGCTGTTCACGGGTTTTATGGATCCAACAACACTTGCGGGATTACGGTTTGAAGTTTCTTACTACTCCAATTTTTATTGATAACTCTGTTGCTATATGTATAACGAAAAACCTCGTGCACCACTCTAAAACAAAACATACTGAAATTCGTTATCATTTTATCCGTGATTGTTATGAAAAGAAACTAATTGACATTGAAAAGGTACACATGGATCATCAAAAGGCAGACCTTTTTAGCAAATCGTTTGATAAAACACGATTTAAATTTTTTGCTTGGTTTAAATGGTTTAAAATCATTTGCTGATATTCCTAAGCTTGGATAATCATTTTTATTGTTTTTGTACATGTTTTATTATAGTTAATTTTCTTTCTTCAATATTATGATTTTTAGGGGGAGAAAAATGGGAAAAATACAAAAATATTGTGCTTTCTGTTTGTATAGATAAAATCCTAAAACATTCAAATATTTTAAAATTCAAAAAACATTGAAAATGCTCCTCCGAATGAGATTCCAAGCAAAAAGGGAAAATGGTATCACCTTGATCATTTATATCCTAAATCCAGTAAAAAAATAGGCGAAACAGACTGTGTGCTTAATTGTATTAGTGCATTGGTAGTTCTAAAACAAAAGAGTATGTGGTATAAAAAAATTGTCAAATTATAAGAGGTGTTAGTCTCTTACAAAGTCATGGTGATTAAGTTAGAAATGTAACAGTCTGTCATACTCAAGCCTTAAATCTGTTTGATCACTAATAATGTTACAAATTTAAATGACTAAAGCGTCTGGTTAGTGGTTAACACTTCAACGATGTATGATCTTATGGCCTTAAATATTGTATTGATGGGATGCTTCGAAATTTTTGGACACCATTGGGTCTTTATGCGGTTTTCAATAGGGTATTCATTTCGGTGAATACTATTATGCTCAAAAGGCGAGCCCGCATTATCTGCCACTATAGTCATTAAACTTGATCACGACTGTACTTTGTACAAATTCCCTTCTGACTTGATCAAGCTACGCTGTAAGTCATACGTTGTCTCATTGCTCGCGTTTTATTACCATTAAGAAACAGACCACACGGGACACAATGTATGTAAGTCGAACATATGGAATTGTGCATACTCATCCATGGGAAAGGGACTCGAAGTATTTCTTGATAACGAGGGTATATTTTGTAGTGGGGATTATTTGCTAGATTGCTAAACTGAAAATCAAAGTATTTTGGTCAACTGATTTCAAGGTTTAAGTCAAGTTTGAGTGACATGGTAAAAATCAAAATAATTCTGAATCGAGATTAGAGGCTGATAGTTCTGGTATCTTGTGCCCTAATTGAACTTTAAATCATATCACAGAAACTTCTGTAATATTTATAATAAGATTTCAGTGGACAACAATACTAGTGACTGACTTAACACCAGTTATAATAAAGGCGTAATATAAAACTGTGGTGGACGGATTTCTTGGTTAATATAATTCCCCGCATAATTCACAAAAATATGCACTGCTTTCGTTGTTTACGTTACAATTTTTCATTTAATATTTTAGTTTTTACTTTTGTTTTGATTTAAAAACTTAAAAATCCAAAAACAATTTAGTTGCCGCGTTATTTTCGATTACCGAGCTAAGTGAATTAAAGATTGAAAAGAAAAAGATTTTTCCCACGATTTTAAGTTAAGTTAGCTAAAGTAAGATCCTTTAATGTAAATATTTACCTTTGGGTAAATTTTTTAAAGTATTTTAAGGTAAAACATCAATCAAAAAGTTGGTTTTGATGGTTAATTTAATGGTTTGGAATGGTAAAATTTTCATTTCATTAAAGGTAAATGGCCATTCGTTACTTTAGTCTAACGAATGAGCATTCATTCATTAAAGATAATATCAAATGTGTTATATTCGTTATTACATCACATTTTCTTTCGCTCACCGATAACGAATGAGGGCTTATTCATTAAACTGATAACGAATGGGGGTTCAATCGTTAACTATGTTAAATAACGAATATAGAGTTATTCGTTACTAAATAACGTATGTATGGTGATTCGTTATAATTTTAATGAATGAAAGGTCATTCGTTAAATGTATTATAACAAATGAGATCATTTGTTGTCTTCAGAAACAAGGCAAGAGATTCAGACTATGAAAACCCCAATACAACAAATGGCCATCCATTCATTCACCACTTTTAACCTCGATACAAGCAAACAAGAGAGAAACTCTTGAAAAATTTTCTTAGAAATTCTAACATTGTATTTGTGCTTGTTTCAGTATTGGACTGAAATTAGAAGGTATAAAATAGTAGATTGATACTCTTTTTGCATCTAATGATTCAGTTTTGAAAGGATTAATCGTAAATCTGTTAACGAACTGATAGTTGATTAATTGATCCCTAAAAACGATTGTGATAATCAATCCGTTAGTAAGTGTTAAATATCAATGATATATATATATATATATATATATATATATATATACATCCAAACTGTTAACGTGACACATGATTTTTGAATGATTTAGGAATTCAAATTGAGAGTTTGACTTTCATTGTTCATCATAAATTTGACTTTGGCATTTTCTGGTCAAAATGACCATTTGTTTATACACATTCATTTATCTAGTAATGAATGAGTTTCTTATTCATGTTACTTTTGATAACGAATGTAAACATTCGTTATGATTCTTAACGAATAAGGGTCTTTAGTTAGTTCATAAACGAATGAGATTTGATTATGTTAGCAAATGTGCTAATGTTGGTCATTTTTTTAATTGAATTAAAGAATGAAGTCATTCGTTAATGTTACTTAACGAACGTGGTCATTAGGTATATATTTTTATCAGAATGTGAATGGTTTCACCAAGTGTGAAAACATTTGATATTTTAAAGTAAAATTATGGTTTTGATTCGTTTGTTTTTATAGATATGGCTGACAATATGCCTATTGATGTTCCTGAACTAAAGAGCCTATTTTTCAAGTGTCTGAGTTAGTCCAAGAACAACAAGTAGATCAACCTGCTAATAATCCCATAGCTCAACTAGACAAAGAAGCACAAGTCATCGAATTTCCTTATGATAAGAAGCACAATATCTATGCGTTCTTAAATTAAGATTTCTTTGAAGAGCGGTGTTTGGTAGCATTATAGCGTTTCTCAAACGATCGAGAATACATTATGCTATTTCTATGGATGTGCCTATTTACTTCAGTATCATTAGATCTTTCTGGAACTCAGCCAAGGACGTTCCAGAGGAGAATCATATCGAAGCTGAATTTGAAGATAAGAAGATCGTGATTGATGTTGCTTTGATACGTAAAGTATTACAGTTTCCAGATACCGATTATGACAGATGTGAGCTTGATAAAGACTGATAAGGGGATTATTCGGAAGATTAAAGTATAATGGCGATCTGACAAAGTCCCAGTACAACAAGGCCTATCTTTGTGAACATTATAAGTAATTATTACATGTACTTATACATTGCTTTGGTGGATGTAAAGGTGGATTCGATGAGTGTAGAATCATGTCGCAATCGGATTTTGTTGAATTTGTACTCAACAAGCCGTTCAACTTCTCTGAACTGGTGTTTTATCACCTGAAGGAGAACTGTACTACTCTTCACATGAATAATATATTTTTAATCTATCCATGACTCTTACAGCTTATAATTAATCATTTGGAGCCGAACCTGGTGAAAGATCTAGAGATTCCTGAAAATATAATGCTTCTTGAGCATATGAGTGAAGATACAATGAGGCGAATAAAAAATTATTATTGACATACTATTGAGAACAAACCTAAGTTCATGAGGTTTATTGGTCATGTTGCTCGAGCGGATTATTGATGTTGTGTTTGTAGTCGTTAAATATGATGGATTTAGTTTTCGCACAAGATCGTTTTTGAATTTATAAAAGTGATTTCTATTAAGACTAACCACACACAAAATAAGCAAGTGTACCTATCGTATATGTAGAATAATATTGGTATGAACCAAGTATCGATATGTGGACACAAATATTTCTAACAATTAATCTTCAATTTAATTTAATCGGAGAATATAATCATTTTAGGGTGATTTTCAAACCTTTTAAGAATAGGTAGCCTTCATATATATATGTGTGTGTGTGTGTGTGTGTGTGTGAACAAGAATCTAAAGGAGTATATCAATTATATGAAGGTTACCATCTAAAATCAAGAATCCACTTCATTCTTCATTGATAATTTTAAAGTAAACATGTGATAAACTTGCTTTAATAATATATGATAGAATAGCCCCTCATTTCTAAGTGAACTTACCCTATGACATAAAAGAAAGTAGCATGCATAACTTCATGTCTACCACGTGAATGCCAATTTAAGTAAGCAAGTAGTTTTAGTAAAGTATAAAGATTAGGATTGACTTCAATTTTTAAAATACCAATTCTAACAACTTCGGGTGGTTATATGTCACACCCGGCCCTGAACGGCGGAAACAGCCGGGCGCGCGTGAGTGGGGATTGATACTTAAGTACGGGCCATTGCAAACATTCAAAGATAAGATTTTCATTGCGCGTGAAATGTTTAATACAAATACATTACATTGTTTAAAAATTACATAAAAACATCCAAGTTTAAAAACTGTTGAAGATTTCCACGCCATATCCCCTTGCGCGGCGAGAACAATCACGCGCATCGAAGGGATAGAACTAAAATCTTCCAAAAAGCTAGTTTTAGATGTTCAGCGTGAGGTGCTCTAAGTGTGACTCCATGCGCTACCTAGTTATCTCCTGAAAGACACGTAAAACATTTGAATCAGTATAAACTGAGTGAGTTCACAAGTTTTAGTAACTTGATAAATCGTATCGCGTCATAGCCTTGGCGAAAATCATATTAAAACACATTTCTGGTTTCATGTCTAACATATTCTTGATACACCTTATGAAAACATAGATCTGACAACATATTTCTGTTAGGACCGTTCCGCGGGTTGCGCGCGAACGTTTCTGGAAAACGTACTGGTCTATGCAAAGTGGCGCTGCCACTACGAGCTAAAATAGTGTAATACCGTCCCGCGGGTTGCGCGTGGACATTTCTGAAAAGTCGTGCTCGTCCATGCAAAGTGGCGCTGCCACTACGAGCGAATAATACTGTAATACCGTCCCGCGGGTTACGCGCGGACGTTGTGCCGGAAAACAAGGCGCTCGTCTGCGTAAGAGGAGCGACCTCTACGAGCGGGCTCAATCCCATAGTACTGCCCCATGACCATACTAGGCACTCGTCTGTGTAAGAGGTGCGACCCCTACGAGTGGGCGGATCAAACCAGCAGTCCCTACCCTTAGAGTTCCAATGGTAAAGTGATCACTTACTCGAGTTCTGGCGCACATACATCGTAAATCATAGATAACCGTTTGCATTACTCATTATGAAACATAATTTAAACACATAATCGTTTGCATAGCTTGTAAGTATACCATGATAAATCGTAATTTAAGTACGTGTCCCTCGCCCCGAAAACAGTTTAAAAACAGTGAAAATAGTGAAAATAGGGGCTGTGAGACTCACCTGTGGTTCTTGTTAAGGGATTAATCGAGATTCGGGTTTTCTTGGTGTTGGCCTTTGAATTGAAGGTCTAGCAACAGGATCGGAAATGAAAACAATGGATGCTTGGGAGATGATTAGTGCAAGTTTGCAGTTCTTAAGAGAGAAGTTTGAAGTGTGTTTGGGTGATAATTTAGGTTACATATTTATAGGCAAACTCAAGGGAACACAATCCCTTGCTTTAGGGGATTGTAATCTTTTCATATCTAGGTGTAATGATGATAAAGTATGGAAATTATTATTATTTATTTAAAAGTGGAGTAGTGGATAAAAGATTTGATTTGATTTGGTCAGGACATGCAGGTCTGTGGTTGGTGGGAGTAGGGTGGCTGACAGTTGACTTTTCATGTTACAGTATGCTTTTTCAGGTACTTTTGTCAGTGTACAGTAAAAAGTGGAAAATCTCTGAAACACGCTACTGTTTCCTTTTGGGCGGGAGTAATCTCCTTACATCTGGAGAATAGACTAAGTGTTCTGTGCGTATTACTTTGTGCGCATAGCTTTCTGCGTGAAGGACATTTCTTTGCTGCGGGTAGGTGCGTAACCTTCTCGCAGTTAGGGACATTGAGTTTCATTTGTAGATTCTCCAGGTGGTCTTGGTATTTCAACATAGTGATCAGTCATGTTGAAGTCAATTCCATCTTGGAGCTTCAGACAAACTAGCTCTCAATGTTCCCGCCATGCGGGGAGGTTAGTTCCCTTCCGTACGCGCATAAACGATTTAGGATGCACCCGCCTTAGCATCATGCGGGATGGTCAACCCATTAGACAACATAGCGTTAAGGTACATGAAAACATAAAGCCAAAACATTCGCGCATGGCGCATATAACATATGCCCACGCTGGTTCTTAACATGGTGCGCTCGCGCAGGGCGCACATAATAAATGCACGCGCTGATTAACATAGCGCGCTCGCGCAGGGCGCACATAACAAATGCACGCGCTGATTAACATAGCGCGCTTGCGCAGGGCGCATATAACATAATTACCTAATATTTAGGTTGATTACTTGGTTTAAGGGATTGGGAATTTACCGGGTGTCACATTCTCTCCCTGTTAAGCGAATTTCGTCCCGAAATTTAGGAGACGTTGCTGGCAGAAGTCATGCTCTGAAAGAGGTGTGGGTATTTCATGCGCATCTGGTCTTCTCTTTCCCAAGTGAATTCAGGCCCACGCCTCGAGTTCCATTGAACCTTTACTAACTTGATTCTGCTTCTGCGTAACTTTTGTTCTTTCCAATCGGTTACTGCTATAGGTTCTTCTACGAAGTGCAGTTGTTTGTCGATGTGAATCTCTTCCAACGGCAAAATCAACGTTTCGTCAGATAAGCACTTTTTGAGGTTGGACACATGAAACGTATCATGAACTCCACTGAGTTCGGCGGGTAAACGGAGTTTATAAGCAACCGGACCGATCCTTTCCAGGATCTCAAATGGTCCAATGTAGCGCGGATTCAACTTTCCTCGCTTGTCGAAACGGGGGACTCCTTTCCAAGGAGAGACTTTCAAAAGTACTCTATCCCCTACTTGAAACTCCAACGGTTTCCTTCGCACATCTGCGTAGCTCTTCTGTCTGTCGCGCGCTGTCTTAAGGCGATCCCGTATCTGAAAAATCTTGTCTGTTGTTTCTTGGATCAATTCTGGACCAGTCATTTGTTTGTCACCCACTTCAGCCCAGCACAGTGGGGATCTACACTTGCGCCCATACAAAGCTTCAAACGGCGCAGCCTTGAGGCTTGTGTGATAACTGTTGTTGTAAGAAAATTCAACCAATGGGAGATGAGCATCCCAGCTACCTCCGAAATCGATTGCGCACGCGCGCAGCATATCTTCCAATGTCTGGATTGTTCGCTCGCTTTGTCCATCCGTTTGGGGATGATATGCCGTACTCATGTCAAGACGAGTACCTAAAGCCCCTTGTAACGATCTCCAAAATCTTGAGGTGAACCGACTATCTCTATCAGAAATGATGGACACCGGGACTCCATGTTTTGAAACTACTTCTCGAATATACAATCGGGCTAACTTTTCCATCTTATCGGTTTCCTTGATCGGCAGGAAGTGCGCTGACTTAGTTAGCCGATCCACAACAACCCAGATCGTGTCGAAACCCCCAGGTGTCCTTGGCAGTTTGGTGATGAAGTCCATAGAGATTTGTTCCCACTTCCACATGGGAATTTCTGGCTGTTGAAGCAACCCTGATGGTTTCTGGTATTCAGCCTTTACCTTCGAACACGTCAGGCACTTACTGACATATGTCGCGATGGCGCCTTTAAGGTTGGGCCACCAATACAGCGCTTTAACATCTTGGTACATCTTGTCTGCGCCAGGATGTACGGAATACCGCGTCTTGTGAGCTTCGTTTAATACTTGCTCGCGCAATCCTCCCTTGAGAGGGACCCATATGCGGTTAGCAAAATATCGAGTGTCGTTCTCTTTGAGCTCCAAATCCTTAATCATACCCCCAAGGGATTCGTTTTTAACAAACTCTGGTTTCAAGGCTTCTTGCTGAGCGTCTCGGATGCGGGTAGAGAGATCTGCGTGAATGGTCAACCTTAGAGCCTTGACTCGTAGCGTTTTTATTCGCTCCTTCCTACTTAGCGCGTCTGCTACTACATTCGCCTTTCCAGGGTGGTACTTAATTTCACAATCATAATCATTCAACAACTCCACCCATCTTCGTTGCCTCATGTTTAAATCCTTTTGATCGAATATGTGTTGGAGGCTCTTGTGATCCGTAAAGATTATACACTTTGTACCATAGAGGTAATGGCGCCAAATCTTTAGCGCGAAGACAACCGCTCCAAGTTCCAGATCATGCGTTGTGTAGTTCTTTTCATTGGTCTTGAGTTGGCGCGAGGCATACGCTATGACTTTGTCTCGCTGCATAAGGACACATCCGAGTCCCTGATGTGAAGCGTCGCAGTAAACGACGATGTCATCCGTCCCCTCGGGTAAAGACAAAATTGGCGCACTACATAACTTCTGTTTCAACCTTTGAAATGCCGCTTCCTGATTTTCGCCCCAAACAAACTTCTTGTCTTTCTGAGTTAGCGCGGTCAGTGGTAGAGCTATCTTGGAGAAGTTCTCAATGAAGCGTCGATAGTAGCCAGCTAGTCCTAGGAATTGCCTCACCTCAGTTGGGGTTTTTGGCGCTTCCTAGTTTTCGATGGCCTTGACTTTGGAAGGATCAACGTGTATTCCTTTCTTGTTTACAACGTGACCGAGAAAGTGAACTTCTCTAAGCCAAAACTCGCACTTGGAAAACTTCGCATACAACTTTTCTTTCCTCAACAATTCCAAAATCAATCTCAGGTGTTGCTCATGCTCGGCCTTGGTCCGAGAGTAAATCAGAATATCATCTATAAACACAATCACAAACTTGTCCAAGTATGGTTTGCACACGCGGTTCATCAGATCCATGAACACAGCCGGCGCATTAGTTAGCCCGAAAGGCATCACTAAGAACTCATAATGGCCGTATCTAGTTCGGAAAGCTGTTTTCGGCACATTTTCCTCATGGACCCTAAGTTGGTGGTATCCTGACCGTAGATCTATCTTTGAATAATAACTGGATCCCTGCAACTGGTCAAATAAGTCGTCAATCCTCGGTAAGGGGTACCGAATCTTGACTGTCAGCTTGTTCAGCTCTCTATAGTCAATACACATCCGGAAGGAACCATCCTTCTTCTTAACAAACAGTACTGGAGCTCCCCAAGGTGAAAAGCTTGGGCGTATGAAACCCTTATCCAATAGTTCCTGTAACTGATTGGATAGCTCTTGCATCTCAGATGGAGCTAATCGATAAGGCGCTCGAGCTACTGGCGCAGCTCCTGGGACTAAATCAATACGAAATTCGACTTGTCGCGGCGGCGGTAATCCGGGCAAATCTTCAGGAAAAACTTCTGGAAATTCGCGCACTACCGGTAAGTCTTCAATTCTTCGCTCATCTCCTTTCTTCTCTACTACATGCGCCAGAAAGGAGTAGCACCCTTTCCTTAGGCACTTGCGCGCCTTTAGGCACGAAATCAGTTTTGTCGCAACTCCCCTTCTTTCCCCTTGAATTACCAAGGTTTCTCCGTTCAACAGTGGGATCCGAACCTGCTTCTCATGGCAAATAACTTCCGCGTGGTTCTCGACTAACCAATCCATACCTACCACAATGTCAAAACTTCCCAAGTCTATTGGCAACAAGTTAATATTGAACCCGTGACCTCCCATGACTATAACACATTGTTCAGTTCTTTCGTTCGCGCATAACTGCCTACCATTGGCTAGTTCTATAGTATAAGGCGTGTCTAGCCTACTGGTTGCTAAGCCTAGGGAGTTTTTAAACTCAGCGGATATAAAACTTAGGTCAGCGCCAGTATCAAATAAAACAGATGCAAAATGGCCGTTAAGCAAAAACGTACCGGTTACCACATTCGGCTCTTCTTTAGCTTCGCCCGCGCCGATCACAAAAGCTCTCCCGCGAGCTTGGTTTCCCTTTTGCGGGCAATCCCGACTAAAATGCCCTGGCTTCCCGCATGCGTAGCAGCTGTCGCTCGCTCCAGCTTCTCTGATACGGCAATTCATCGCCTTGTGCCCTGGTCTGCCACATTTGGCGCATTCGATTCTTGCGCATTCACCCTCGTGGTGATACTTGCATTTGCTGCACCACGGGCGAGGCCCGCTGTATCCTTTCCTTGATGGCTCCGCGGCTTGGATCGCGTAAACCTTTGCGCTCTCCTGCTTCTTGAACGGTGGCTGCTTGGAGTCGGACCCTCGGTGGTGAGAGTTCCATTTCCTCTTGGAGTCAGAGGTTCGCTGCTCGCTTCCGCGCGTAGTCAACATACCCGCACGGACCGTATCCCTTGTAAGGGTGATGGCCCGCGCTACAGCCTCATCAAAGGTTGGAGGCGCTGCGGCGTTGAGCGGAACCCTAACAACAGGAGGTAACCCAAAAATATACCTCTCGATCTTCTTTTCCTCCGTGTTTGCCATGTCTGGCACCAACTGGCAAAGCTCGTTGAACCGGTTGTTGTAGGCGTCGATATCCGTTCCTACCATGGTGTGGTTCCAGAATTCCTACTGCAGACTCTGGATTTCTGCGCGAGAGCAGAACTTTCTCATCATCATTTCCTTCAGTTCTTCCCAGGTCTTGTGAAGAGCAACTTCTCGCCCCAAAGTCTTCACTTGAAGCTTCCACCAAGACGAAGCTGCTTCTTGGAACATGCACGTCGCGTAAAGGACCTTCTGGTTCTCACTACATCTGCTAATGGAGAGAACTGTCTCCATCTTGTCAATCCAGTTGTAGAGCCCAATGGCCCCTTCGGTACCCTTGAATGGCCAAGGCCTACAGGCCATAAATGTCTTATAGGAGCATCATTTGTCCAAGGCTCCTGATTCGGGTTCTGGGGTCTCGTTCTGACGACCCTGACTTGATTCGGCCTTGCTGGCCTCATGTGTCGCGATCGCCTGCGCGATTATTTCCGCGAGTTCCTCGGGTGTCATGGTGATTCCCTTGGCTCTAGTTGGAGGCATTCTCGCTTTAAAAGAGAATGAAAATATATTAAACTTAGCGCATGTACTCTGAGCACATAATGTTCTTTATCTTTATTCACTAGACACTGTGCGACCCGTGTTCCTAAGTGTGTGTATAGTTTCTTTTGAAAATATTTTCTTTGAAAAATATTTCATGCGATTCCCCAACGGTTATAGTCTAGGTTAAAACTTCTTTTCCTAGTTCGCTATAACCAGTGCTTTGATACCAATCTGTCACACCCGGCCCTGAACGGCGGAAACAGCCGGGCGCGCGTGAGTGGGGATTGATACTTAAGTACGGGCCATTGCAAACATTCAAAGATAAGATTTTCATTGCGCGTGAATTGTTTAATACAAATACATTACATTGTTTAAAAATTACATAAAAACATCCAAGTATAAAAACTGTTGAAGATTTCCACGCCATATCCCCTTGCGCGGCGAGAACAATCACGCGCATCGAAGGGATAGAACTAAAATCTTCCAAAAAGCTAGTTTTAGATGTTCAGCGTGAGGTGCTCTAAGTGTGACTCCATGCGCTACCTAGTTATCTCCTGAAAGACACGTAAAACATTTGAATCAGTATAAACTGAGTGAGTTCACAAGTTTTAGTAACTTGATAAATCGTATCGCGTCATAGCCTTGGCGAAAATCATATTAAAACACATTTCTGGTTTCATGTCTAACATATTCTTGATACACCTTATGAAAACATAGATCTGACAACATATTTCTGTTAGGACCGTTCCGCGGGTTGCGCGCGAACGTTTCTGGAAAACGTACTCGTCTATGCAAAGTGGCGCTGCCACTACGAGCTAAAATAGTGTAATACCGTCCCGCGGGTTGCGCGTGGACATTTCTGAAAAGTCGTGCTCGTCCATGCAAAGTGGCGCTGCCACTACGAGCGAATAATACTGTAATACCGTCCCGCGGGTTACGCGCGGACGTTGTGCCGGAAAACAAGGCGCTCGTCTGCGTAAGAGGAGCGACCTCTACGAGCGGGCTCAATCCCATAGTACTGCCCCATGACCATACTAGGCACTCGTCTGTGTAAGAGGTGCGACCCCTACGAGTGGGCGGATCAAACCAGCAGTCCCTACCCTTAGAGTTCCAATGGTAAAGTGATCACTTACTCGAGTTCTGGCGCACATACATCGTAAATCATAGATAACCGTTTGCATTACTCATTATGAAACATAATTTAAACACATAATCGTTTGCATAGCTTGTAAGTATACCATGATAAATCGTAATTTAAGTACGTGTCCCTCGCCCCGAAAACAGTTTAAAAACAGTGAAAATAGTGAAAATAGGGGCTGTGAGACTCACCTGTGGTTCTTGTTAAGGGATTAATCGAGATTCGGGTTTTCTTGGTGTTGGCCTTTGAATTGAAGGTCTAGCAACAGGATCGGAAATGAAAACAATGGATGCTTGGGAGATGATTAGTGCAAGTTTGCAGTTCTTAAGAGAGAAGTTTGAAGTGTGTTTGGGTGATAATTTAGGTTACATATTTATAGGCAAACTCAAGGGAACACAATCCCTTGCTTTAGGGGATTGTAATCTTTTCATATCTAGGTGTAATGATGATAAAGTATGGAAATTATTATTATTTATTTAAAAGTGGAGTAGTGGATAAAAGATTTGATTTGATTTGGTCAGGACATGCAGGTCTGTGGTTGGTGGGAGTAGGGTGGCTGACAGTTGACTTTTCATGTTACAGTATGCTTTTTCAGGTACTTTTGTCAGTGTACAGTAAAAAGTGGAAAATCTCTGAAACACGCTACTGTTTCCTTTTGGGCGGGAGTAATCTCCTTACATCTGGAGAATAGACTAAGTGTTCTGTGCGTATTACTTTGTGCGCATAGCTTTCTGCGTGAAGGACATTTCTTTGCTGCGGGTAGGTGCGTAACCTCTCGCAGTTAGGGACATTGAGTTTCATTTGTAGATTCTCCAGGTGGTCTTGGTATTTCAACATAGTGATCAGTCATGTTGAAGTCAATTCCATCTTGGAGCTTCAGACAAACTAGCTCTCAATGTTCCCGCCATGCGGGGAGGTTAGTTCCCTTCCGTACGCGCATAAACGATTTAGGATGCACCCGCCTTAGCATCATGCGGGATGGTCAACCCATTAGACAACATAGCGTTAAGGTACATGAAAACATAAAGCCAAAACATTCGCGCATGGCGCATATAACATATGCCCACGCTGGTTCTTAACATGGTGCGCTCGCGCAGGGCGCACATAATAAATGCACGCGCTGATTAACATAGCGCGCTCGCGCAGGGCGCACATAACAAATGCACGCGCTGATTAACATAGCGCGCTTGCGCAGGGCGCATATAACATAATTACCTAATATTTAGGTTGATTACTTGGTTTAAGGGATTGGGAATTTACCGGGTGTCACATTATAGTTTAGTCACAAAACCTCCCATTGGTTGATTTAAGTAGATTATAATTACACATTCCTTACAATATAAGGATCCGTGTTTTATCTTAGATAAGTTATCAAGATATTCTTTTACCATTTCTAGTCTCCAAGAACATGTGTGAATCATGAATAATTGTTAATCATCAATCTTGATTTGTTAAGTTAAAGTGACAAAACATTTCTCATCAAAGGATAATTGGAAAATAATCATGTACTTTACTAAAACTAAATCACATTTTTTATATAATCATCAAGTAAAACAAAGTTTCTTCATAGAAATTATATGGTAATGGAGTTTTAGCTCATGATGAGCATAGTTATGAACATAAAAGGAGATGAAGATAACAAACCGTTGGGATCAAGATTTGACAAGGAAAGATTGAAATCTTCTCAACCTCGTCAAAAGAAATGTCTAAGTATGAAATATGAGCAAACTTTGTACTTCGAGCAAGCCTAGAACTTATTTAAGCAAGGTATTTTACTTTCAAGCAAAGTTATCTTCTAAAATTCTTCTAAGTGTTAATTCGAGCAAACTCCACTTCATCAAGTAAGTTTGTTCTTCAAGTTGAGCAAGGTTTGTTTTAGAGAAAGCCCTTGACTTAACCAAGCTGAAACCAAGTATTTTGGTGGATAGAGCAAGTTTCAATAAACAGTGGTCCAAGCACACTTGAAGGAAGTTACGAAGAAATAATTATGAGGACTTCCAACGAGAAAGGTTCAACCTCGAGCAAGCTACAGTGTCACCAGCACACTTAACCTGTTTAAATAAGTTAAGTAACAAAAGGTTGAAGGGATCAATGAAGAACATGTTTGCTCGGAGGATATTATCGAGCAAAGTTTGGTATTATCAAGAAGATTGAAGTCTGCTTGAAGAATATTTCTAAGGGAAATATTCTAAGTAAACCTTGCTCGAAGAACGGTTCCAGTCACACTTATGCTTACCAGGTCTGCTCGGAAAAGATGAGAGCCACTCGAAGACATGTTTACACTTGTAATATTTGTTTGAATACATTTTGTAACAATCATTAGGGACTGTGAAGATTTTAGGTGTGCCTATTTAAGGAACCTTTAGGGCACATTTATGACAATAGACACTGAGCGAATATTGTGTGATTTGACGGCTGACACTTTCTTGAAAAAGGAATGATATTGTATGGAAAGTTGGCTCACACAAAAACATTCCACCTAGAAACCCTAACAGATCTTCATTGTATTCTTGATAATATTAATGGAAATCTTTTGAGAGACTTTGTGTGTTTGTTTTATTTCTTTTCGTCTAGCAACACTTTGAATATCATTGATTCCACCTTTGATGTTCACTGGATCTTCACAGGAGCAGACCTCGTAACCGTCTTGTCAACACGCTGTTGTTGGTTACAAGACTGATTTTGTGGTTGATAGATCGATCGTGACAAGCGGTATCAAAGCTTCGTTTCTGCCCTTGTGATGATCTGTTGTTGCTGATTGTGAAGTTATTGTTGATTATTTGTTGATTTTGAAAAAGAAGAATGTTGACGTCAGCTGAGCACTGTTTCATTGGATAGTGACGTCAGCAACTCTTTTCTTCATTTTCTCAGATCTACAATCTGTTAAGGTTTAAAAGTTTTCTATTCTCATATTTACCTTGTTTATTGTTTATTTGAGTATAGATATTGGTCTTATCCATCCAGTTTCATTAGATCCAAGGATTTCATTCTCAGATATGATTGTTTTTCTAAAATTTGTCAAGTTTTAATAATCTTCATTTCTATTTTTTTTTTTCAAAATTACCAAAAACATTTATGCACAATGGATGACCAAGAGGTGTCTACTAACAAGATTCCAAGGCTGTTAGGACAGGAAAATTACATTAGATGGAAAGTCCTGTTTGAAGCTGTGGTTTGTTACAATGATGTTGATATGTGTGTAACTTCATCAAAAATGGCCCATATGTTCCAGTTGAAGGTTCTGGTAACAACCAAACATTGGAGACGCAAATGAGGACGAAATATGATAAAGCACTATCCATGTTGAAGTTGGGTTTGTCATAGGAGATCTTGACATGTGTGAATCATCACACTACTGCTAAGGCCATGTTTGATGCTGTGGTTGAAATGTTTGAAGGAAATACTGAGCTGAAAGACATCAAGAAAGACAGATTGAAGCAACAGCTTGATAGGTTAAGGTTAAGGAAGGAGAGAGGTTGAAATATGTGCTACAAAGGTTTGTTACAATAGTCAATGAGATAAGAAAAACAGACCTTGAAATCGGTGACTTTGATTTAAACAAGAAGCTACTATCATCTCTGTCTGGTGAATGTTATATTGCCAGCAAATTCATTAAAGAGAAGGAAAATTTCCCAAACTTCAAGCTAGATGATGTTATCTGCTTTCTCCAAGCTGCTGAGCATGAGCTGATTGTAAACCGCATGATTAAGGAAGAAAAACAAGTTTTCAAGTTGCAAATGCTCTAATTGCACCAATGGAAAACTTGTTAACAAAGAATCAACAACAAGTCTCCATTATTGAAGTACCAAATGAGTTTAATGGTGAAACTTGTCACACCCTCAAAATCCACTAACGGAGTTTTACCGTCAGAGGGTGTGAACTAACGGGATCGGAATCATTAGTTATAATCAAACCATAAGTAAAGTTTTCAAACCACAAAAACATTTAAGTGTAAATAAGTGCGGAAGCGTAAATTCATAAACCAAATGTTGCGTCACGCAGGACGACTTAAAATCCCAATTAATAACAGTTTAAAAATAAGTTTGCAAAACGATAGAGTTCAAGGTAATGCATGATCCTATACCGCGCGCCCGCCTCGGCTACCTGAGAATAACATACTAAAATTGTCAACACGGGGTTGGTGAGTTCACAAGTTTATTAAATAAAGCGTTTGCGTTTGCGTTTACGTTTTGCGTTTGCGTTTTGCGTTACCAGATAATGTTAAGTCAATTATATATCTATAGGTAGCTAGCCTATAAAGCAAGTATTACTAAGTGTTCGACACCGAAGCTGACTGTTTAACAATTGCCTTGCCACCTTGTCTATCCCGACCATGGTAATGTGTTAGCCAAGATTACACCCACTCGACCTCCAGTCGAGTTTAGCGTTGGGTGGGGTTTGTCAAACCCAGTAGTACTACTCAACAGTGACTCGCTATTATCCAATAGTAAACGGTTCGATGTGTGAAGGACTTCAGTTGTTTCGTTTGCCACTTAGCCTTTACAAGTGATATATAATAAATAACAAAATCTAAAGCGTTTTGGAGTATGTAGTCTCCCTCAAGTGAAAAGCGTTTAAAAGAGTTAAAAGGGGAACGTGAAACTCACTGTTTGCGAAGAATTCAAAAACAAGTCACCCAAGTGATGCGCGTCACAGAAAATCCTCACTAGCATTCTAAAACAACAATGAGATTTTCTAAGTGTTGGAACTACTATCGAGTCTCTAGACTCGGCACATAACACCTATGCATAAGATACGTTTCGTGTTTCGTTTGTGAATTGTGTGTGTCTCAACAAACACATTGGTGATACGTTACATGTGTGAACAACTACTTACGTGTCAAGTATTAATATTGTACATTACTAGCAATTATTCCCCACAAGGGCAATTTAGTCAAAACATAGCAATTATCTAGCAACAAGCACGTTTCATGTATTTTCATATAGTTCAGCAGCTAGTTTCATCAAGACAGAATTCTACTTAAAAGATTACTCTATTCAACAGATCATAACATATCAATTAATTCACCAAAAATCGTCACAAAAGCACACATGAGTTAGGTTTCCAGAACTATTTTTATTGTATTTTTATTCCACATAGATTTCTCACAATGATCAAAACATTACAGTAAACTCACAGCAGTCAAAATCATGCGCAACAGAATGTTATTTGTTATTCCCGTTAAATGAAAAATCCAATTAATGCAAGACCAATTGGGTTAGGTTCCTAACTCAATGTATTTTCTTTCAGAAGTGGAACCAACCCATTTGGTCTTGTAGTTTATGAGATATCTTAGTCGCAAAATAGCCTAACAGCAGGTCTCCCAAATCAGCCTTGCATAACAGTTTTGTAAAATAATAAAAACCGACTTTTATACGTCCAAAAATTACAAACTCGGACTCTTCAGAAACTAGACTCGACCTAGTATACTGCAGAATCAACCATCGCATCAAAACATAACATTAACATCGAGTTACAGTCATCCAAACATGAATTCAATAATCTGTCCAGCATCAGTTTTCATCAAAACTCAATAAACAATTAACCTATGACTAACAATCATGCATGTAAACCCTAGTTCATCAACAAACAACATTTTTAACACCTAGGGTTTATGATTGCAGGTTTAATCATGCAATTAAATCAATGAAATAGCCTAGAGATGATGTAATTTACCTAGCTAGCACTTTAAACCTTCATTGCAAGCTTGAATAATAACTTGTATATGTATGTGTGCGGTGGTGATCGGCCGAGCAAGAGAGGAGAGGGGGGAAAGGGGGCTGCCGTCAGGTGAGAGGAGAGGGAGGGAGAAAAGGGTTAGGGTTTGATAATAAGTTGTTTATATAATTAGTTATATTACACTTAACCCCCTTAAGCTTCTAATTTATCAATTTCTAGCATATAATGGACTTTTTGCATCTTGAGTTAGTGTTCTATACAATATTATCAAATAGCACATAAGCCTAACACATAATTATCAAATAATTATTGTTTTGATGTTTTTCGTTTATTCACCAATGGTTTGCATAAACTCGTTTGCGTTTCGGTGCAATCCCGAAAGACTACATATGTAGTGAGTGTCAAGCGTCATTTAAAACCCTAGTTTAAATGTAATGAGATGTGTGTTACAGTTCGTGTGATCTTAAGTTTGAATTGACGGAGTTTGGATTAACGGAGTTAACCTGAAATTGACGAGTGTCACAAAACTCCAAGGGTGTTTGTGGCTGGTCAGTCTGGAAATCAAAGTGGACAGCCAACGTATAATGCTCAATTATTGGATGATGGAGATACATCCTCAATGGCAAGTGGACATGCTTCTTATGTTGCAGGAATACTGGTCAAGGAAATTTTTATCAAGCCCTTTTCTCAATGTTCACTGATTCTTACAATGCATTTATGACAAAGAATTTGATACACACAAGTGCAGTGCAAGAAGACTTAGAACAAATTGATGCTGATGATTTGGGAGTTATGGATCTCAAGTGGCAAGCTGCCATGTTGGCTTTGAGAAGAAAAAGGTTATACAACAGAACATGAAGATCATTGGTTTTTGGTCCAAATGACAGAATTGGTTTTGACAAGTCCAAGGCAATCTGTTACAATTGCCAATTGACAAGTCCTAGTCAGTTTCAAAACAACAATCAACAAAGAACCAATTCCAATATCAAAATCAGAATGAAGGTCAACCAAGACAGTTCAACAACAACAACAACTTCCAGTAACAAAATCAACAACAAATTGTCCCATAACAACAACCATTTCAAAGAAACCAACAATTCCCTCCACAAGCTCCTACCAATCAAAACAGAAACAATGCTAATTAGCCCATAAACCAAGGAAATGTTTCTTTGGCTCAACAACCACAAGATGGTGAATTTGACTGGAGTAACCATGCCAAAGACATTGAAAAGGCTAGTGTGACATTTATGGCAAAAATTGGAAATAAAGCTGAATCCTCTTAATCACAGGTACATTCAGACTTCACAACTTTTGAATTACTTGAAATGAATGGTGTGTTAATAAAAGTAGTTGGTGAATTGCAAACTGAATGCTTTAAGAAACATAGTATAATCAATGTGAATGAGATGAGTGAACTAACATATGAAAACCAAATTAAGAGTTTGGAACAAGACTGTATAGTCAGTTATGAAACTCAGTCCAGAAACACTACTGAGATTGAAGGTTTAAAGAAAATGTATCTTGATGAGAAGTTGAAGAAAACTCAACTTCAAGTTGAGGTTGAGTTTCTAAAAAATCTTGCATCCACTGGCAATATATGTGGAAAGTTGAAGAAGATCAAGGAAGATGATAAGTACAAGGTTGTTCCTCCACCCTTTAATGACAACTATTCGATAAAGGTGGACAAAGAAAAGAGAGGAGCATATCTTGATCAATTCAGGAACGTGTTTAAAGATAAAAATGATTTTGTTGAAAGGTACAAAATGGTTGAGGTTGATGAGGAAAGTGAGTTTGTGATGAAAGTTATTGAAACAAAAGAAAAATTGGTTGAAAAATATGATTTAGTAAAAGTTTCATTGGAAGATCAAGACTGTAATGTGTTAAATGAAGATGATTTGAGTGAATCAAGTGATAAATGATCAAGTTGTGGCAATTTAAAGGAAATGAAAAGGAGTAAACAAAGTTCAAAGGAAAAGATCCCTTTGATACCAAAGATTACTCCAAAGATGAAGAAAAACCATAAGCAAATGAGAAGAGAACATAGATCATTTGATCTTTGTGGTGGGTCCAAAGGAAAGAAAATCAGTGAAAGTTCAGCAAGTAAAGTATTCGCAAAAAGGACAAGTGTCAAGAACAACAAGAAGAGTCAAGAAATCATCATAGATGATGATCTTTTCTTCCTATCTATCCTGTCTTCTCTAATCAGGAACCGTTTGATGTTGGAGAAGTGGAGAGCATGGAAGACTATACAGAAGATGGTCAAGACCAAGAAGTGATAAACAAGAAAACCCAATCACATTGGAGAAAATCAACTTTGTAAAGAGTACTGTGGCAAGAGAAGATACAAAAGCTGAGCAATTTCATTACTCATCAGAAGACTATTGGAGTTGAACCACCTAGACCAAGTGAAAGATACAAAAGGGGTAACTCAAGTGAAAAGTTTAAAGGACAAGTGTGGTGCAAAGTCTGTGATGTCTGTGGTCATCAAACTGACTCATGTCAAGAAAGGTTCACTTCTGAACCTTTTAATGACCATGATCATACAATGTTTGGATAGGAATTTGCATTTTACAAGAAAAGATACAATGAATACTTGAGTAAGGATGAGAAGATGCATGATGATCAAGTCAAGAGTGATAAAATAGTCGATAAGAAAAGAGATGTTATTGACAAGAAAAAGGATCCAATAATCAAGAAACTAAACAAAATCCAATCATTTAAGTCTTAGGTGTCTGAAAAATCCGCTGAGTCTGAAAGTCAACAATTTGTGAAAGAGAGAGCAATCTTAAGAAGAAAATGTTCAACAGAAAGAAATCAAAAGCGCTAATTGGATATGAAATGTTTCTCTTGAAGAATGGTTTTGAACCACATGCATTCCTATGGAAGCCAAAATCAGAAACTCAAGTGACTATCATGAAGAGGGAGACAATCATTGAAGAATGTACTAGCATGATTCCTTATGTTGGAAACTTATATCAAACTGGCTACGAGACTGATAAATCTTGTGAGCTAGTATATGTGGATCCCAAGCCAAATGCAACTATTGATAGAGTTGGTGATGTTTTGCAAGCTGAATCAGCTTATGATTCATCACTTAACTGATACTTTCTTTTACTGATTTGTGCAGGAACATTTCACAACCATGAATGATGTATGGTACATGGACAGTGGATGATCTAGGCACATGAGCTGTGATAAAATATCATTGGTCAACTATGAGAAGAAGTTTGAAGGACTAGTTGCCTTTGGTAGTGATGAAAATGGAGGGAAGATTGTGGGGAAAGGCATTCTCACCAATGGCAAAGTGTCTTTTGACCATGTTTTCATGTGGAAGGATTACAATATAATATTTTGAGCATATCTCAGATGTGTGATGAGAGTTATAAGTATGGATTTGACGAATCTTATTGTTTCATCCTTAAACCTGAATTTGTAATTCCTTATGATATGATCATGATGATGGCCCCTAGAAATGGAAATTTGTATGAATTAAGGATGAAAGAAGCCATTTCTAGAGGTGCAACATGCGTTGTCTCAAAGGCCATTGAAAATGAAAGAAAACTATGGCACAGATGGTTATGTCATGTCAAACTCAAGAACATGAACAAACTTGTTAAAGGTGAACATGTCATTGGTTTGCCAACAAGAGAGTTCAAGCTTGAAGATAAATGTATTTCTTGTCAAAAGGGAAAGCAGCACAAATCATCACATAAAACAAAACTAATAAACTCCATTGAACAAGGTCTTGAAATGCTTCATATGGATCTCTTTGGTCCTGTGAGTGTTCCAAGCATTGGTAAAAAGAGATATTATTTGGTGATTATTGATGATTATTTAATATTTACCTTGGGTTTATTAATATAAATTAAAGGATGAAGCTACTGAAATGATTAGGAACTGTGTAACCAGAATTGAAAACCACCTAGATGCAAGGGTGAAGGTTATGAGAAGTGATAATGGAACTGAGTTCAAAAATGGGACAATGACTGAATTTTGTCAAGCTAAAGGAATTTTTTAACAATTCAGTACCCCTAGAACTCCTGAACAAAATGGAGTTGCAGAAAGGAGGAGCAGAACATTAATCGAAGCTGCAAGAACCATGATAGCAGATGCTTACTCGCTTGTGACATTTGGGGCAGATGCAATTAACACCGCTTGTTATGTTCCGAACAAGGTTCTTCTCAACAAAAGCCAAGACAACACTCCTTATGCGATTTTTTATAAAAGGAATCCCTACATCAAGTTCCTCAAACCCTTTGGTTGCAAGTGTTCTCTGTTGAATACAAAGGATTATTTGAACAAGTTTCAATATGAATCTTTAGATTGTTTCTTTGTTGGATATTCAACACACTTAAAATCTTACAGAGTTTATGTAAATGATCATCTAAGTGTGATTGAATCTTCTGATATAATCTTTAATGAAAATCAATTCATCACTGTTGATGGAGCATCATGATTATTTGATCTAGAAAACTTAATAAAATCCTTCAAGATTTACCCTGAAGACTTTGATGAAACTTTGTATAGAACAAGTGTCCCTGAAGTTACTTCAGAGAAGAAAATTGATTTGGATAGATTATGGTCAAAGTTTCTAATAGGAACACTTGATAATCAGCATGAACATCTTGATAATCACCAAGATCAAGAAAATCATGACTTGAATGATGAACAAACAGGTGACTAGCAAGATCAAGACCAACCTGATAGACAATCAAGATTTGAATCTTTGTTTCAAAACTTGAATATGGGAAATGATCTTGCATTAATATCAACTCAAAATGTTGAAGAAGAAGCTGCATTGAACAATGAATAATCAAATTTAATCATTGAAGAACCTGATATCAATGAAACAAACCTTGATTCAACTATAACTTCAAATCAAATAATCCAATCTTCTTCTGTGCAAAGAGATCATCCTGCTAAAAATATAAATGGTGACCTGCATGAGAGAGTAACTAGAAGTGCATCTGAATCTGCTAACATCTGTTTGTACTCCTACTTTTTATCCCAAATTGAACCCAAGAACATAGTTCAAGCCTTGAAAGACAATAGTTGGGTATAGCTATGCAGGAGGAGTTAGCTCAATTCAAAAATTTGCAAGTCTGGGAACTTGTTGATAAGCCAAGAGGAAAGTTTGCAATTGGCACCAAGTGGGTTTTCAAGATTTAGAAGGATAAAAGAGGGATTGTAATGAAGATCAAAGCAAGACTGGTTGCACTAGGATGCCTACAGGAAGAAGGGATTGATTTTGAAGAGGTGATTGCTCCAGTAGTAAGGCTAGAAGCTATCACAATTTTCCTAGCCTATGCTGCTTCTAAAAATATCAGAGTGTTTCAACTGGATGTCAAATCTACTTTCTTAAATGACAAGATATAAGAGGAGGTGTATGTCACTCAACTTCTATGTTTTGAGGATCTTGAGTATCTAAATAGAGTTTATAAACTTAACAAGGTTCTATATTGACTACATCAAGCTCCAAGAGCTTGGTATGATGAGTTGTCTAATCATCTACTTGTGAATGGTTTTCAAAGGGGAGCTATTGATAAGACCCCCTTCTAAAATAAAAGAGGAAGATATTTGCTTCTAGTCCAAGTCTATGTTGATGATATCATCTTCGGATCTACAAATGAACGTATGTGTTTGGAGTTTGAGGAGGTTATGAAGTCTAAGTATTGTATGAGCTCTATGGGAGAGATGAATTTCTTTCTTGGATTGCAAGTTCAACAGAAGGTGGATGGAATATTCATCTGTCAATCCAAGTATGTACAAGACATCTTGAACAAGTTCAAATGCCAAGACTTGAAGGCTGCATATACTCCAACGGACACTCATGAGAAGCTGATAGCTAATGAAAAGGGGGAGCCTGTGGATGAACATGAATATAGAGCTAAGATTTGATCTTTTATGTACCTTACTGTTTCAAGACCTGACATTGTGTTTGCGTGTGTGTGTTTGCAAGATTCCAATCATGTCCAAAATTTTCTCATATGACTGCTGTCAAAAGGATCTTTAGATATTTGAAAGGAAAACCTGATTTGGGGATATGGTATCCTAAGAACCATGCCTTTGATCTACTTGTATACACATAGACTGATTATGATGGATGCAACATGACTAGAAAGTTAACATCAGGTGGTTGCCAATTCTTAGGAGACAGGCTAGTATCATGACAATGCAATAAGTAAACAACTGTTTCAATCTCCACTGCTAAAGCAGAATGCATTGCTGCCTCTGCTTGCTGTTTCAAGTCCTCTGGATTCATAATCAACTGCTGAACTATCGTCTGAAATACTTGAACACTCCTATTTATATTCATTTGTCAATAAAAATATGTGCATGACATATTGAATAAGTTCAAATGTCAAGACTTGAAGACTGCTTCTACTCCAATGGCCACTCATAAAAAGATGGTAGCTGATGAAAAGGGGGTGCCTATGGATCAACATGAATACAGAGCTAAGATTGGATCACTTATGTACCTGACTGTTTCAAGACCAACCATTATGTTTGCTGTTTGTCTGTGTGCAAGGTTCCTAGAAAATCCTAAAGTTTCTCACATGATTGCTGTCAAGAGAATCTTTAGATATCTGAAAGGAAAGCTTGACTTTGGTATCTGGTATCCCAAGAATAATGTTTTTGATTTACTTTCCTACACATACAGTGATTATGATGGATGCAACATGAGTAGAAACTCTACATTAGGTGGTTGTCAATTCTTGGAACACAGGCTAGTATCATGGCAATGCAAGAAACAAACAACTATTTCAATCTCCACTGCTGAAGCTGAATACATTGCTGCCTCTGCTTGCTGTGCTCAAGTCCTCTAGATTCAGAATCAACTGCTGGACTATGGTTTGAATTACTTGAACACTCCTATTTATATTGATAATAATGCTGCGTTGTTCATAGTTAAGAATCCATTCCAACACTTAAAGACCAAGCATATTGAAATCAGACACCATTTTTTCAGATATTGCAGTGAGAAAGGTCTAATAGAAATGAAAAGGGTTGACACTAGTGACAAATTCGCTGACTTGTTCACCAAGCCACTAGATGAAACAAGATTTCACTTTCTATTAAACGCTTTAGGCATGATCAACTTTGATGAAGTCTGATTGATGATATATGCTCAATGTGGTAACTGACTATTTGCTAAAAGATCCTGAGTGAGTAACTTGTGTTTTGTATCTGCATATGTGAATCTATTATGACTGATGTGTGCTTAAATGATTATGTTTGACTTAGGTATTCATGATTCTTAGGTCTGCTTCTGTAATTGATAATGATATCTTGATAAGTGTGGTTACATCTACTTTGAATGTTTATCTGCATGCTTATCTGATATATTGCTTATGAATTGATGATCTGAAATGATAATGTGCTTAGGAGAGGATAGGCTATGCATAATTTATCTTGAATAGAACCTTATGTTAGTCTGGATGTGGAAATGAATATCTTTCATTTTTGATTACTCTTGAGTATGTTATTGATTTCTTGTGTCAAACACTCTACTTTGATTTCAAATTTGTGTGCAAAAATGAACATTTTTAAAAGAGTTTTACAAAGTAAATAATTTTTGACAAATTGAGCAAGTTAATGGTGTAGAGACATGATAAGGCTATTCAGTTCAAGTTTTATAGAAGCTTAAAAGGTTTTCAATGATAATTGATCCAACCTTTTGGGAAATGATAGTAGATTGATTATTTATACCAATCATATGGATTAAGTAGGCTAAAAGGACTATTAGAGCAGTCATTGATATGTATGGTAGATTTCCATGATGTGTAAAAACTAAGGTGATATAAACATAATGAATATGCTAAACTTAATGTGGAGATACATTGTTGAAATATGCATGTTGTAAGATAAATCTCTCCGAATGATAGGCAGAAAAGTAATTACTCAGTCATACAGAAGCCTGTTGGTATTTCGTTACTCAAAATGAAAAAAATTATTGTTACACCCCGACTAGTTAATTGATTAAGCGTAATACGGGAATGTAATAGACACATCTTGTATCAAACACATTGTTATAAAGAAAATTTACAACTAATTTACATCATATTACATTGGTTGGTACTAAGTTTACACAATCTAGGCGAAATACACATAACCAGCTCTCGTGGCTCCTTATTCTTTATTATATACTTGTATCTATCTACATCGATTAAATTTCACTCTTAACAACGAGCACGTAAGAAAAGCATTCCAACTTTTGGCTCACCTGAAAAGCATGTTAAAACGGGTCAACTACGTCTAGTTGGTGAGCTTCAAGTTTCACAAGTACGAACAAAAACTAGTGTAAGTGTTCGTAAAGTTCACAGTATGTATGTATATATGTGTATGATGTTTTGGCCACCCCGCCCATGCACTCTTGTTGGTATTAAACAACCACTTTGCCCCAAACAGGTACCATATCTAACACCACATAGCAAAATATAATAAATTTAAATGACAATGTGCAACTGGGGTTAGCATGTTCCGGCATACCCCACCAGCCCTATCAGTTGGTGTGTCAAACCGTTAGTACTATCCACACGTCACCGGCACAAAGTTAATCACTTGTGTTTGTGGGGACTTTCAAGTGTTAGTACTTAGATAATTCATATCACAACAAGTTTTCAAGTACATAAGTATGTGTAAATATGCTTTCCACCACAAAAATTTGTAAAACAATTTAAAAAGTGGGGTCGTGAAACTCACCTTATCGTAGTTCGAACTGGTAATAAAAGTAGCTAGCGTGTCTCGATTATAGCTTGAACCATATAATCGATAGTGTACAGTTAACACTAATACATTCTTCAAACTAAATCGGGCTGTATATCTAGTCTGGGTATGACTGTTAGGCCCAGAACATGTCAGTAGTCTTAGATTGTGACGTTGTATATTATGGAATGTTCAAAACCAGACTTGGCTCAGTTTCATCGTTTTTCGTGCCTGGCAAAGTTGATTGTTCACGCGTTTCGGAATTAGGAAAGATCACATAAACTTAAGTAAGCATACTGTTTGATAAAATTATTTGATTTATAAAAGAAATTTAAGGTTTCGGTATCTGGATTGGTCGCAGGGTTCGTTTCCGTTTCCATACGGGTTTGATTATACAAAACGGGTACAATCCACCCGAACTGGCCGGAAATCTCGTAAAAAGTTCGTTTTTATCAAATTCATTCAAAACTATGATATTTGACCACTTTTGACGTTTTGACATACCGGTCAGTTCATTAAACATAATGTTGTCGGTTTTGTCAAACAATGTATAATTTAAATCTTTAAATTATCATAACTATATATATAATTATATATTAATTATGAGAATTTTTTTAAAAATAAATTAAAATATGTATAACTTTATAAAACTATTTCATAGTTTTTACACTTATCTATTTATTTATAAAAATCATTTTAAGTGTTATAATTAATCGAAAATTAACCCGTTTATACCAAACGATTCCCGAAAATACGATAATTTTTCTGAGTGATCAAAATACCATAACATAACCCCTGTAAAATTTCCTGAACCTAATTATTTGGCCAAAGTACCATTTTGCGCATTTTTCGGCTGTTAAAACCCGATTAAAACACAAATGCACAAACTGTACTTACACAACTCCAAATGATCCCAAACTTTACCAATGATCTTACCATCACATTTCTGAGTTTCTAACCAAATTTCATAATATTTCAATTTCAATAATTTTAGCTATTTTTCATAATAAAACGCCAATAAACGGTAATAAATTCGCCAAATATTCTCCGTTTATCGAAAAATTACCAAATTTGAAAAGGGACTCACTTATATGATCCCTAATGTTCCTGAAACGTTTCAAAATCAAACAACAAGAACGTCACAACATAATCCTAAACAACCCCTAAACGAGTAAACCGGTAATACCTTGTCGGTTTTCGATCGGTTATGCTTTCTGTTCAAGTTTTCGGGTCATTGGTTAGCTACCACAAGTATCTACAGAACATATAACACAAAACCAAGAAAAAATCATCCATCGTCAAGCCTTGTCAATTAGGGTTTCAGTTAGGGTTTCAAACCTAACTTTTAAACCGTAAAAACATCATATTAACGTTCTAATATGTATTTTTGATCAAAAATCCACATGTTTCTGGTTTTTTATCATGTTTAAGATCAAAAATTGATTTTGGTTTATTTTTAATGGGCTTGGATGGTTAAACATGATTATCATTAATCAAGACATGTTTATTTAAGTTGAAGTATGATTAAAATGGCATAAACTTGTCAAAAATTTAGGTTTTACCTTGATGTTTTTGAAGGATTATGATGCCAAGAGGTTTGGCCAGAAGTGTGTACAAGCAAAAGTGTGAAATGACTTAGGATATTTCAAGAATCAACAAGATATACTAGGGGGTGGGACCCGCTAGTTGCGGCCATACAAAAGGGGGGGGGGGGGGGCATTTGACCACTCTTTTGGCCCACATGCCTTATTTTGCGTGCCGAAAGCTCGATATCGGTTCAAAGTTCAGTTTGGGTTGGGTTTTTTGCGCGAAAAATAATTTCGGTGCGAGGAATAGCGCGAAAACTAGTGTTTTTCAGCTAATTTTGGTAAAATAAGAAACACGTACTGACTCATTGTAAAAATCCAAAATATTTTCACGGATTGCTTAAAACGTCTTATATTAGTGTTCCATAAGTCTTATTCGGCTTTACTGATGATGCAATGCTTTTTTTTGGTATTAACGACCGCGTTTAAGTTCATAGCGTATAGTTAAACGAAACCTTTTTCGTTTAAATGGTTTTATACGTATTGGTGTCTTAATATTTACATATTAGCCACTATAATGTATATATCACTCATATATGACCCCTCAGTATATATGCGAGTCATAATTAGTATCGATCGGTTACTCATTTAATCGTTACGAATTAACTGATTTATCGTTCACTCGCCACATAGTGAATAAGGTACACCTCGTTTTGTCATGAATGTCACATTTATATATATGACAAAGAACAAATTTGAGCAAAATTATTATAAATCAACCAAAAGTTGATAAATTCATAAACATGAGGGTTTAAACTAGAAGTACAGAGCTGGGGCATTAATGTAAGTACTAAACTCCTTGAATGTAAGGCCTGTAAGTCCGTATTGCGTGGCATGCAAGTCCAACGTTCAACCTCAAAGTTTGAAAAGTTTTTAAATATATAAATATAAAGAAATTTTAAATGTACTGTCATAAAAATATTTTGACCAAAGTTGAAGTCAATTTGGGGTGATCTGGAGAAAGCCAAATAAGCCTTGAGAAGAGATATGAAATATCATAGTGCAATAAGTGTTATCCATTTTTGTATTATGCAACTAATTGAACCTTAAGCATATAACCAAAGCAATGAAATTCATGCTAAGTAAATACCTGCTATTAACCTGCCTAATGTGTCATAATAATGCTGAGAATGAAGTATTGAAATGTGACTTAATCAATATGATCTAATGTTGAGATCTTTTCATACAAGAGAAAAGGATTTGAAATGATTAAACTGAAATTTGATCGCATTATGCACCATTTGATCTTAAACTTTGAACCTAAATGATAAAACTTTTTAAAGTTAGGTTTAAGTCAGAAGTGTTGCATTTTCACTCTGAATTTGTCTGAATATGTAATTTCGAGTAACATTTAATGCTTCTAAACTTTCGAGTACACATAGGTGTTTTTATTTAAAGTTTAACGCATTCGAGCATTATTGATATCTGCTTGGTATCAATGTCTGATTATATTTTTTTGAGTAAACCTTGATGTTTAGGAACGTTTGAGTAAAATTAGGTGTTTTATTAGAAAGTCATCTCATTCAAGCATACTTGATGAACATGTGATATGAATGTGTCTAAATATGCTTTGAATACGTGTTTTGAGTAAACTTAGGTGTTGTTGTCGAAACTTGTTTATTTCAAGCATACTTTATGACTTTGGATTGAATTGGATCAAAATGAACATTTTTCGAGTAAGCTTGACTATTTACTTGTTGTTCAACTCTATCGTGTAAACATGGTATATCTGTCATGAATACTTATTAAAATATTGATATACTTAGTGTTAACTTTGTCTGAATGTATTATCTGAAATTGCAAGTGTTTTCGAGTAAACTTTGTTTATCGAGCAAACTTCATGTTTTGAGCACACTTGTATATTACAAGAATAGTTCAAGTGTTCTCCAAAAATACTTGCATATTTCAAGGGCTTTTGAGCAATCTTTACTCCACGGGTACACTTTATGCTTTGAGCACACTTGTATATTAAAATTGAATAGCTCAAGTCTTCACAAGTATACTTTGTATTTTTGATGTATTGTCGAGTAAACCTTGTTTTCGAGTGTAGTTGAATGTATATCAATAAACAATGATCAGTCTTTGTTCATCAAAGAAAGATCGAGTAAACTTTGTAATTGTAAGGTATTCGAGTAAGGTTGACATTTAGAAATATTCATAAGTTACTAATTTTTGGGATCTTTATTGATCTCGAGAAAGGTTGCCTATTTGATCAAATATACTTGATTACTTGGCTTGTGATTAATTTATTGAGAAATCTTGTATATCCGAGTAAGCCTGTTTCATTTTATTTTCTTAGTTTATTTCTAATAACTTTAAAACATGAGAAAACTTTGGGATCGGGAAAGCTTGGATATTATTCTTTATCGAGCACGCTTTGTGCTTGAATATTTGAAATATGGGTTTTTGGCAGTATTCATGTATTAAATGACAACAAATTATTTAAATCCCACTTTCAAATGTACAAGGCATATACTACAAAAGGGGGACTTAAAAAGATTTTCATTTCATCTTTTCCCTCTCTCTCTCTCTTACATTATTCTCTGCTTGCTCGCGACCTAGTCACCCAAACACTGCTTCTTAATCCTACCCATAATTAGTCATCCACTTAATTACGACTTGGAAAGCTTCAATTGAATGATTTCCGACACTCATTATATGAGTTTAGGGTTTCCATTTTGTGTTTACTGACATCTCTGTTTTTTGTGTAGGTTATAAAAAATGTCGAAGAACAGGTTCATAAAGATTATCCTTTTATACTTTCTTCTTTAGTTATAACTATTTTCTTGTTCAATTAATGTTCTTTAATGACTAATTATTGTTTTGAATGTGTATTTTTGTTTGTGTTTGTGTAGAAAGACGGTGTATCCTTTCGTACCAAAGCATAATATGTGCGACTTTCTCCAAATAACAGAGGAGAATAGGCCGTTGGAGCTGATGATACAGTGGTTGATACGCTCCAACCTCCGTTTTGCACTTACAAAGAATCCTATTATCTACAGAAATCACCACCTGAATTTATGGAAATCAGCTCAACTAGAAGACGACATCAACGGTTGAAGAATTGAGGCCACTATATTAGGCCGGAAGGTGGAAATTACAGAACAATTAATGCGTGCAAGCCTCCAACTTCAGGACGACCTTGAAGTTCAACCGTCTTAATCAACCCAACGCTTGTTGAGAATCTTTCAAGAAATAATGGGTTATCAAGGCAACGTCAATGAAGGCCAGTTTCAAAAGGAGATGTTACCGGTGCTATACTGATTTCTGATTCATCATATTATAGAAAGCCTAACACCAAGAAGGGGCACACGGACCCTGATGAGTAAAGAAATCTCAACAACAAAAGTTGTTGTATTATACAATCGTCCCTTCAACTTTTCAAAGATGAGTTTTGAAGGGTTGGTCGTCAATTTGAGGAAGCCTAAAACAGATAGATTTCTTGTGTATCCTCGATTCCTACAAATTATTTTCAACATGTTGCACCCTGGACCTTCATACAACTTGAATTACTTATGTGTTGCAGGACCCAAATGTGTTTAAAAGGATCAATAGGTTGGGTCCTACAAGCTACTTCAACCCATTAGTGGAATATGAAATCCTCCATTGGCTAATCAATAATGAGATTGAGATCATGGAGGTTCCTGCTTCACCAAGGGTGAGTAGTGATGAGGAAGAAGATGAAGATAGTGACTCTAATGATGATAATGATGATGAGGGAGACGATGTGCAGGAGGTAGATAATGTTGTTATTGAAGGAGATGTTGAGAGAGAGGCAGAAATAAAAATGTAACACCTGCTCAGGGGGAGACTGTGAATGATGTATATGATGATGTTATGAACATGGATAACATTATTTCTATACCACCTACCTCACCACAAACCCAATCACCACCCCAAGACCAATTACATGAACC